>NC_142805.1:7300668-7443168 GCF_049724085.1 Artemia sp. Qi Xiang Cuo
ACGCATACCTATGAAAGGTTAAGAAATCCAGCTCAGAAAAGTCGAAAATAGCAAACTACACATCCCAAATCATAGGTTTCAGACACCACACACCTATGAAAGACTAAGAAATCTAACTCAGAAAAGTCAAAAATAGCAAACTACATATCCCAAATCATAAGTTTCACTCAACACACACCAACGAAAGGCTAAGAAACCTAGCTCATAAAAGCCTGAAATAGCAAACTACTCATCCCAAACTATTGGTTTCAGACAACATTCACCTACGAATGGCTAAAAAATCCAGCTCAGAACAGCCTGAAGTAGCAAACGACATCTCCCAACTCCTCGATTTCAGACAACTCATATCAATGAATGACGGGTGCACGGGGAGAGCCTATGAGGGTCTGTGAGTCCTTTGAGGCTCGATGGTCCGTTGGGGGCTCGGGGGGAGATGTGGGGACCGAGGGATGGGCTTTGGGGTCCGGGGATGGCATTGGGGGGTCGGGGGGGGCCTTGGGGGGTCTGGGGGGCACTTGAGGACCGATTGGTCCTTTGGGAGCCCGGTGGCCCTTTGGGAGTCCGGGGGACCTTTGAGGACCAGGGGAGGGCATTTGGGGCAGTTGGGGGCCGGTGGAGGGCCTTTGGGACCCCGTTGGTCTTTTGGGAGCTCGATGGGCCTTTGGGGGGCCTGGGGATAGCCTTTGAGGGTCTGGGTGGGCCTTTGGGGGTGCCGGTGGCCCTTTGGGAGCTTGGGGGGCCTTTGAGGGTCCGGGGGGCAGTTGGGGGCCTGGGGGACATTGGGGGACCGGTGGAGGGCCTTTGGGAGCTTGGGAGGCTTTTGAGGACCGGGGGGCTTCCTTCGGGGTTGGGGTAGGAGGATTGGAACCTTTTGGGGTTGGGTTAGAGGACCTCACAACACTGTTCAAATGAAACTTGTGTATTATAACGACCGCACTCAAATTCTCTTCTAAAATCTCTTCAAAAATCTTCTTTTAAAATGTCTCTATCTGTTTCGCCGAAATAGTTCCATAACCTGTCTAAAACGGTTTAGCCCAAATAATCCCTAAACGTACATTCAGCGTGTTCCTTTGTTATTGGCATCTCTGCGCTAACGCATTTCAAATTAATAGGAAACCTTCTCGCGCGCTAAAACAATTCATCGCTAAGATGTTTCTTGCCTAATTGTTTCCATGGCCTTTGGTTATTAATATCCTTTGGAGTTCGACCAGTAGAACTGGTCCTGAGGCAAAGACATTAATGATTTGAATCTATTCCTGGAGAAATGTTTCTAGGCGAAAATTTTTAAAGTCTGACAGATGATGTCATTGATTGATTAATCTGTCAAGAAATGGGGAAATTAATTTGTTGTTTCTAAGGGGAATTATTGATTCACGATAGGTGAATTGAGGTCGACAGCACAGGTGTTCCAAATTCCGGGTTTTTGTTGTTGTACGCTCTCAGCGAATGTCAAGGTCGATGTTGTTGTTGTGAAATTTAGGTCATTGACCCCATTAACCACGTGTTCTCCCTAGGGAGGCTATGCCCATATTTGGTGTACTGATCGGAGATACGTTCTTTTGATAACCGAATTTTGTACTGATCGGGGTCATTGTTCCCGTTAGAATTCAATGCGCATGTGCAACCTTCGTTCCGGAGTTATTACACATAGAAACATCAAATAAATCGACCTTAGAAAAAGAGGTCATTGACCCCATTAACCACGTGTTCTCCCTAATGACTCTATGCCCATATATGGTGTACTGATCGGAGATACGTTCTTTTGATAACCGAATTTTGTACTGATCGGAGTCGGACCCCCTCCTATACTACAGTTAAAAAAAAACTTGTTTTTTTAATTATTTTAATGAATCTAAAAAATTAGTTTCTTGGGTACTCACGTACGCGTTTTTAATGGCTGAACTAGAGCACCAACTTGGGTTGGGGGGGGGGCAAAGTGACAATGGTGCCAATAACTTACCAAATTGACAAGTTTATTTTTAAAAAAGGTAAAAACAAGAAAAAACAAATCAAGATGCCAGAGAAATCTTGGTAGGGGGGGGGGGGAGTTGGTTGTTTCCCCTGCGTCCACCCTGGATCCGATACAGTTCATGGTGTTTCCAGTGTACTCTTATGAAACCATAGGATCTTGTCAAACTGTCAGATCAGTCTATGGTAAGATCTTACATCACCACTTCCAACAAATGTATCATTGTTTTTTAATGGAAAAGAATCTCTGGAATTTCTGATTTGATCACCACTTAGGATAAGATTTGGCAATTACGCTACTCGAGGTCTTAGACATAAAAATTATGTATGAACCCCGTCAAAGACTTATCCATTTCTGTTGCGTGTCCATCAGCTGTTAGATACGTGGAGTCAATCTGGTTGCAAAGAAGTCGAAGCGATTTCCCTGGTATGGGATGATTTTAGTTATTTAGCCAAAAAAGTAACTTTCTCGTCATACAGCATAGCAGCAGAAAAATTGGTGACGACCTCTTACACGGGGATAGAGTATCATTTTGGTATAAATTTTTAAAGATTGTATGTTAAATGTTTATTTGCTATGAGACAAAGTTGTGTAAGTCAACGGATTTTAAAAAATTATTGCTGTTTTGACAGAAAATTACTGTACAATAAGTGTTTTTCAATATTGTGGTATAGCATTGGGGGGCGCCGCCAAGGGAAAAATAGGGGGCCATGCCCCCCCTGGAAATTTGTGCCGAGCACGTAATTATAAAAAAAATTAAAGAACGAAGTTGGCTTACCGCTAGACTACCTCCATAACAGTAAAAATTAATTATTATTTAATATAGTCATGCGACATGCAATTTGAAAAGCTCCCCATTTGAAAGTTCCTGACATAAAGATTTTAAATATCCAAGTCTTATCCACTAGTTTTTGAACAAAATTTAAATTTGCTATGTGTTTCTTTGGTAGTTCCTTATGTTTCGAGGTAGGGGGGTTTATGGAGGTAGGAAAGTCATAGGCAAGGAAAACTTATCCATTTAAGATATATGTTACTATGGTGAATCTTTTTAAAACTTTAATTTTTCTTCTTTTGACTTGTAGGGTTTGAGAGGAAAGTGGAGATGGGAGGCAAAAGAGGATTTGTGTGGCCCCTTTAGGTTTAACATTGAAAACAATGCTAAACACATGTCCAGACGAACTATATCTTTTAAATGAAGTGCTTTTAGATTAGCTTTGACAAAATATGAGAGACCTCATTTGGCCTAAATCTAGACGACCTCAATCACATTAAAAATAAATTATAATTGAATAGATTATATTAACCACATGTGAATGATACTGATGTAAATGTTAGAAAAATAAAGTTCTTCTCAAATATATTTAGAACAAACTTTAACCTCGCACATTCTTTATTCGATTGTTATCCTACTGCTAGTCAGGGTTAGGGGGGCGTATGGAGCTAAAACAGTCAAAGGAAAGGAAAACTTCTCCATTTAAGATATATGTTACTATAATAAAACTTTTTAAGGGTCATTTTTCTTTTTTTGATAAGGAGGGATTGAGATGAAAGGGGAAATGAGAGGCAAACGAGGATTTGTGTGGCCCTTTTAGGTTTAATGTAGAAAACAACGCTAGAAACATGTTCAGAAGAAGGATAGCTTTCAAATGATGTGCTGTTTCATAAGCTTTGACAAAAAATTAAAGACCTCATTTGGCCTACCTCTAAACTACCTCCATAACAGTAACAATAAAATATAATTGAATGTAGTCATGCAACACATCATTTGAAAGCTCCTGACATAAAGATTTTAAATATCCAAGTCTTATCCAAAAGTTTTTTTAACCAAATTTGAATGTGCCATGTTTTTCTTTGGGAGGTATTTATATTCAGGGATCGGGGGGCTTATGGAGCTAGGACATTCCTGGGCAATGAAAACTTCTCTATTTAAGATATGTCTTACTATAACGAATCTCTTTACGAGTTCTTATTTTCTTGTTTTGACATGGAGGGTTTGAGAGGAAAGGGGAGATGGGAGGCAAAAGAGGATTTGTGTGGATCTTTTAAGTTTAATGTAGAAAACAACGCTAGAAACATGTCCAGAAGAAGGATAGCTTTCAAATGATGTGCTGTTTGATAAGCTTTGACAAAAAGTGAAAAACCTCATTTGGATTACCTCTAGACTTCCTCCATAGCAGTAAAACTACAATTTTACTGAACATAGTTGTGCGACACCTCATTTGAAGGTTCATTACGTACTTGTTTTAAATATTTATTTATTATACAATAGTTTTCGAATATTATTGGAACTTGACTGTTTGTAATGGCGGTGGTAGGCTACAATTAGGCAGGGGTGGGGGGTTAACTACTCGAGGATAACCCTTAGAAAATAACACTTTTTTATAAAAGATGCATCTGATTAAGTCGTATCTTTTTACAAACATTAAAGTGTTTTGTTTTGACATGGAGTTTTTTAGAGGAAATGGGAGATGGGAGGCAAAAGAGGATTTGTGCGGGCCTTTTAGATTTGTTTCAGAAAACAAAACTAGAAACATGTTCAGAATAAGGGTAGCGTTCAAATGTTGTACTGTTTGATAAGCTTAGACAAAAAGCAAAAAACCTCATTTGGTCTACCTCTAGACTACCTCCATAAAGATAAAAAATAAAGTATAATTGAATATAGTCATGCGACACCTCATTTGAAAGCTCCTGACATAAAGATTTTAAATATCTATGTCTTATGCAATATTTTTTGAGCCAAAATTTAATATGCCATGTTGTCAATTGAAAGGTACTGATATTCAAAAGTAGGGTGATTTATGCAGATAAGAGATTCCTTGGAAATAAAACCCTCTCCGTTTTATATAGCTGTTAATACAACGTATCCCTTTCCATCTTTTCAGTTTTCTTCTTTTGACATGAGTTGTTTTAGAGGAAAGGGGAGATGGGAGGCAAAAGACGATTTGTTTGGTCCTTTTAGGTTTTATGTAGAAAACAATGCTATGAACATGTTCAGAAGAGGGGTAGCTTTCAAATGATGTGCTCTTTCACAAGGTTTGACAAAAAATGCAAAACCTCATTTGGCCTACCTCTAGACTACCTCTGTAACAGTAAAGATCAAATATAATTGAATATAGTCATGCGACACCTCATTTGAAAGCTCCTGATTTAAAGATTTTAAATATCCAAGTCTTATCCAATAGTTTTTGAACAAAATTTAAATTTGCCATGTTTTTCTTTGGGAGGTACTTATATTTAGGGGTGGGGTGTTTACGGAGATAGGTCATTCCTGGGAAATTAAAATTTCTATATTTAAGATATATCTTAATATAACAAATCTCTTTATGAATTTTAATTTTTCTTGTTTGGACATGGAGTGTTTGAGAGGAAAGGGGAGATGGGAGGCAAAAGAGGATTTGTGCGGCCCTTTTAGATTTGTTTCAGAAAACAAAACTAGAAACATGTTCAGAAGAAGGTTAGCTTTCAAATGATGTGCTGTTTGATAGGCTTTGACAAAAAAAACCCTCATTTGGTCTACCTCTAGACTAACTCCGTAACGATAAAAAATAAAATATAATTAAAAAAAGTCATGCGACACCTAATTTGAAAGCTCCTGACATAAATACTTTAAATGTCTACGCCTTAAGCAACAGTTTTTTAACCAAATTTTAATTTGCCATGTTTTTCCTTTGGAGGTACTGATATTCAGGGGTAGGATGATTTATGGAGCTAGGACATTCCTAGGCAAGGAAAACTTCTCCATTTAAGATGGATGTTACTGTAAGAAATCCTTTTACGAACTTTCATGTTTCTTGTTTTGACAGGGAGGGTTTTAAAGGAAAGGGGAGATGGGAGGCAAAAGAGGATTTGTGTGGCCCTTTTAGGTTTAATGTAAAAAACAACGCTAGGAACATGTTCAGAAGAAGGATAGCTTTCAAATGATGTGCTGTTTCATAAGCTTTGACAAAAAATGAAAGACCTCATTTGGTCTACCTCTAGACTACCTCTGTAATAGTAAAGATAAAATATAATTGAATATAGTCATGCGACACCTCATTTGAAAACTCCTGATATAAAGATTTTAAATATTCAAGTCTTATCCAATAGTTTTTTTTATTAAAATTTAAATTTGCCATGTTTTTTTTGGAAGGTACTTATATTTAGGGGTGGGATTTTTTAAGGATCTTGGACGTTCCCAGGCAAGAAAAACTTCTCCAGTTAAGAAGGGTGTTACTATAAAAAATCCTTTCACGAACTTTCATTTTTCTTGTTTTGACATGGGAGGGTTTTGAGAGGAAAGGGGAGGCAAAAGAGGATTTGTGTGGCCCTTTTAGGTTTAATGTAGAAAACAAAGCTAGGAACATGTTCAGAAGAAGGATAGCTTTCAAATGATGTGCTTTTTCATAAGCTTTGACAAAAAATGAAAGACCTCATTTGGCCTACCTCTAGACTACCTTTGTAACAGTAAAGATAAAATATAATTGAATATAGTCATAGGACACTTCATTTGAAAGCTCCTTATATAAAGATTTTAAATATCCAAGTCTTATGAAATAGTTTTTGAACCAAATTTAATTTTGCCATGTTGTTCTGCGGTCGTTTAATATCGGGCGGAGTGGAGGGTTTATGGCGCGCGCACAGGCCGTAGAAAGGAAAAAGTGCTAAGGTGATAGTGCTATGATAATAACAAATACTTTTATAAAATTTAATTATTCTTCTTGCGACAGACTATTTGTGAGAGGACAATAGCAAAGGGAGGCACTAGGTGATTTGTGTGAGCCTTTTTAAATTAACTAGGTTTAATATAGAAAACAACGCTAGAAACATATTCAGAAGAAGGATAGCTTTCAAATGATGTGCTATTTCATAAGCTTTGATAAAAAATGAAAGACCTCATTTGGCCTACCTCTAGACTACCTTTGTAACAGTAAAGATAAAATATAATTGAATATAGTCATAGGACACTTCATTTGAAAGCTCCTGATATAAAGATTTTAAATATCCAAGTCTTATCCAATAGTTTTTGAACCAAATTTAAATTTGCCATGTTTTTCTTCGGGAGGTACTTATATTTAGGGGTGGGGGGTTTATGGAGCTAGGGCATTCCTAGGCAAGGAAAACTTCTCCATTTGAGATGTATGTTACTATAACAATCCTTTTACGAACTTTAGTTTTTCTTGTTTTGACATGGAGGGTTTGAGAGGAAAGGGGAGATGGGAGGTAAAAGAGTATTTGTATGGCCCTTTTAGGTTTAATGTAAAAAACAACGCTAGGAACATGTTCAGAAGAAGGATAGCTTTCAAATGATGTGCTGTTTCATAAGCTTTGACAAAAATGAAAGACCTCATTTGGCCTACCTCTAGACTACCTCTGTAACAGTAAAGATAAAATATAATTGAATATAGTCATGCGACACCTCATTTGAAAACCCCTGATATAAAGATTTTAAATATCCAAGTTTATCCAATAGTTTTTGAACCAAATTTAAATTTGCCATGTTTTTCTTTGGGAGGTACGTTTATTTAGGGGTGGGGGGTTTATGGAGCTAGGGCATTCCTGGTCAATGAAAACTTCTCTATTTAAGATATATCTTACTATAGTAAATCTCTTTACGAATTTTCATTTTTCTTGTTTTGGCATCGAGGGTGTGAGAGGAAAGGGGAGATGGGAGGCAAAATAAGATTTGTGCGGCCCTTTTAGATTTGTTTCAGAAAACGACACTAGAAACATGTTCAGGAGAAGGGTAGCTTTCAAATGATGAGCTGTTTGATAAGCTTTGACAAAAATCGAAAAACCTCATTTGGTCTACCTCTAGACTACCTCCATAACGATAAAAAATAAAATATAATTGAATATAGTCATGCGACACCTCATTTGAAAGCTCCTGACATAAAGATTTTAAATATCTAAGTCCTATGCAACAGTTTTCAAACCAAATTTGAATTTGACATGTTTTTCTTTGGGAGGTACTTATATTCAGGGGTAGGGTGGTTTATGGAGCTAGGACATTCCTAGGCAAGGAAAACTTCTCCATTTAAGATGTATGTTACTATAAAAAATCTTTTTACGAACTTTCAGTTTTCTTATTTTGACATGGAGGGTTTGAGAGGAAAGGGGAGATGGGAGGCAAAAAAGGATATGTGTGGCCCTTTTAGGTTTAATGTAGATAACAACGCTAGGAACATGTTCAGAAGAAGGATAGCTTTCAAATAATGTGCTGTTTCATAAGCTTTGACAAAAATGAAAGACCTCATTTGGTCTACCTCTAGACTACCTCTGTAACAGTAAAGATAAAATATAATTGAATATAGTAATGCAACACATCAATTGAATGCTCCTTACATAAATATATTAATTATCCCAGTTTTATCGAATAGTTTTTGAACGAAATTTAAATTTGTCATAGTTGTGTTGGGGAGGTACTTATATTTCAGAAGTAGAGGGGTGTATGGAGCTAAGACATTCATAGGCAATGAAAACTTCTCCATTTAATATATATCTTACTATAACAAATCTCTTTTACGAATTTTCATTTTACTTGTTTTGACAAGGAGGGTTTGGGAGGAAAGGGGAGATGGGAGGAAAAAGAGGATTTCTGGGACCGTTTTAGGTTTGATGTAGAAAATAACCTTTGAAACATGTTTAAAAGAAAAATAGCTTTTGAATGATGTGCTGATTGATAGCTTTTGAATAATAAATGAAGCAATTAAATTTTTTTGCCTCCACCTCAATAGGCCTAACAGTTAAAATAATATTTTTTTTTTTTATATAGTCATGTAACACCTCATTTGAAAGCTCCTAACAAAGGAATTCCAAATAACAATGAAAAATTCTGTCAAAAAAATAAAATTATAATATATCATAGGTATATTTGTTCATAGGGTATTTGGTGAATATGATTAAGACTTTGTATTTTAAAGCTTTGTTGAAGTTTAAGCTTTGTATATTGCCCATTTAAAGAGATAGTATATGCATATATATATATATATATATATATATATATATATATATATATATATATATATATATATATATATATATATATATATATATATATATATATATATATATATATATATATATATATATATATATATATATATATATATATATATATATATATATATATATATATATATATATATATATATATATATATATATATATATATATATAGATATATCTATATACATATAACAAAAATCGATTTGTTTAATGCTTGGATTCTTGATTATAATATTTATATATGTTTAATGCTTGGATTCTTGATTATAATATTTATATATGTTCATAGGTATATATGTTCATAGGATATTTGGCAAATGTGATGGAGACTTTGTAATGAAGTTTAAGCTTTGTACTTTAAAATGCTTCTTAGATTTAAAAATGCTTCTATATCTACCAGAATTGAATTGTCAAGAGGAAGTTTCTATGGGGAGGGGGATTTTCCCTTGGAGGTTTAGCCAGGAAACCTGGCGTTATTTAAAAAACGATCAGAAATTAAACAAAAAAAAAACAGAACAAGTTTTTTTAACTGAAAGTAAGGAGGAAGATCAAAACTTAAAACGAACAGAAATTATTACGTATATGAGAGAGGTTGTCCTCTCCTCAACACCTTTCTCTTTACGCTAAAGTTCAAATTTTATCCCAATTATTAAAAAACGAGTCCTCAGACACAAGGGTCGTTAAATTAGAACAATAAGTAACTTTTTTTAAAGTGCTGAAAAACTGTAGCATGAAGAGCGAGGTGTTGAGGGGGGGGAACCCCCCTCATATGCGTAATGATTTCTGTTCGTTTTAAGTTTTAATGTTGCTTTTTATTTTCAGATGAAAAACTTGTATTTTTTAATTAATTGAAAAAACTTTATTTAATGAAGCTTAGAAACTAACATTTTTCTGAAGGGAATGGAAAAAGAATGCCAATTAAAGTAAAAATATATAAAAATGAAAAAAGTAATTAATTACAAAAATACACAAAACAATAGCCTGTTTACTAAAACTAAGATATAAACTCCCGGCATTCAGTTCTGTTAAACAATGTCAAAGCATTGGACGGATATTTTTAACAATTTCAACAGTTTTGAATTTGGCTATCAAACACCAAATTAATTAATGCCTTTAGACTTAGTATTTATAAAAAGTAACACATTATCAAAGTACTTTGTTCAAAGTAAAACATAAAAACTAAGATTAAGAAAATCAAATAAAATGTTTTAATTCAATATTTTAATTTAATTTTGAATGTCAAAAACCAATATATTTGACACCTTTATACTTCATAACTGTAAAAAATTAAATCTTTCAAAGTGACAACTAGATAAATACAATCACTCCTGGAAAAAAATAAATGATAATAAAACACAAAAACGTGTCTTTTGAGGGGGAAAATTCAGAGATTCCCAGCATTCCATTCAGGGGAAACATTTCTGATTATATTTGCTTCATATATCAGCTCATGGGTGCTCTATCAATGCAAGCAACAGATGACAGCATATTTTTATCGAAATTGCCCCTTATTATGTTGTTTTTCTTGTGTTTTCTATTTTTGTACGAACTTTCTTGTGTACTAATAACTGCACTAATTACGGTACTAATAAACAAATACATATTTAGGATCACCATAAAAAGCTCATTCTTTGATTGAATGTTATCAATAGTTAGGCTCTTCTACTTTCGATGTTGACAAGAATTGTTATTTACTTACTATTAATTACTATGAAGAATTTGATTTTTGTTTTGTTGTTCCAACCATATCATATAAAAAAAATGTTTGTGGAAAAATGGAAAGGGGTCAATCAAGTCACAAATTAGAACTTTTATTTTCCTTATTAATCTATTAGCAGGTCAAAATCAATTGGCAGGCAGCCAACAATGGGGCAACACACATTTTTTACATGGTTTTTTCTATTCTGCTCTCTTTCCTTTGTTTTCCTTATAATTACTTTATAGTCCCAAATTTCAAGGAGGGGCATGCCCCATCCCCCCCTGCCGGTGCCCATGATATGGCATATAATACCATATTATAATTAATCAACTATTTGGATTCTAGAGACTTCTAACTACCTGGAACAGTCAAAAGAGACTGACTACGTATTTGAATCAATTTATGAAACATGGAAACGCCAATTCTGTTTGACATCACTGCTGCTAAGCAAGGTAATTGCTATTATGGGTGGTTTAGCTAATTTTTTGTTTATTTTTTTTTGCTTGACAGTTGGTGCAGTTGTTACCATTTATGACTTATTTCTTCTACTTTACCTCGAAAAATAGATTAAGCAAGCTATAAAACCTAGTTATTATTAATTAAAAAACCGTTTTTTGCAAAGACATTTTCCAAATTAAAATCTTGCAAATACCTTTGTGCAATTCGATAAATCATTATCTTCAAATTAACTACAAAACCCTTTGTTAAACTTAGAGTTTTAAATGGTTTTATTTACTTTAACAGGAAAAGTGTGGTGTTGAGAAGCAGCACATATTTCAGAATCAATTAAAAGAAGTATAAATGTTTTTTAATGAATGTCTAGCACCTCAGCTTTTTCTCAAACCTTTCCTATATCTTCTTTATGAAGCTTTTTGTCTGTGTAAAGTCACCTCTTCCCTATGCTCCGTCACTCTTTATTCTAAAACGTTATGTTATTGTAAATACTAATTATACTCTTATTAAGGCTTATGCTACGTTTTATTGGGGGAGGGGTGGGACTTAAACTCCCTTCTATTGAAGAATAGATTTTTCCAATTTAAAAACATTCTATATTTTTCTTTTTAAAATTACTTTTTCTAATGAAATAAACAATACTGAAAGACTCAACCCCCTGTCCTTTTTTCTTTCTGCATGGTTTCTTTAATAATGGATTTCATATTTTGGGATTCCCAAACCTTATAGTTATTTTTGGGAAAACAAATTTTTGTGCCAGAAAACAGAACTTTGGGTACCACAGTTTCTTTTACAACTTAAAAATGGGTTATTTAGCTTGCCATTTCTATTCAAATCAGATTTCTCTTACTATCTCAAACCCACAGTGTTGGAAAAATCGTACTTGGAAAAAAAACAGGTAGCACAAGAAATACATAAATGTTACCCTTGAATAAACTTGATTTATCTTTTAATTCAAACTGAGGCTTCCAAGTCACCCCTGTAAAATTTTTAATGGGAGAATTTCCAACAGTATGCTTCTAATTTCGATGTGACTTCAGAAGGGTTTGAATTCAGCCTCTTTTTCCAAAGTTTAAAAAAATTATTTAAATATTTGCAAATTTTAATTCCTTTTAACATGAATAATAGTTGGGATTTCTGAATCATTGTGCACAGAAAAAAGCTTTTCTCTAGACAGTTTTGTAGAAAATCGACTTTAAAACTTTTGCATGCTATTGGCTGAGGTTTGCGCTTTATATTTCAGCTATAGGCCAAACCATGAGATATAAAATAATAATCTATTAATGAGATGTAACATTCCTGCCAATCAGCATAGTTACAAGAATAGTGAGTCGATAATCAGATTGAAATGCCATATTTTCCTAACTAGAAAGTTTTGCTATCAAGATAAGTCTTAAGATTTCTCTTACTATAGGTAGTTGGCTCTTTACTAGGTATATTGCTTCAATTTTGATGAAGATCGTTTTTGACAGAACTTACAATTATTTGCAATTATTTATAATATTTTTTGGTTTTCAAAACCTTTTACTCTTCACCTTTGTATATATTTACATAGTTTCTAGATGCTGGGAGGATCAATTTACCTTTAATCCTTCACGAATTGCCATACAAAGATTGTATGGTATTCTGAATGTTTTATGACTTCAACTTGTTTCGTTGTGAGCGTTTCTTTATGACTTTTATTCTAATTTTGTAGAAGCTGAAGATACCTCCTCAAATGATGATAAAGATATTTTTGGAAGTAGACATACTAAGTTATTAATGGAAAATGCGGCGAATCTTTTTGCTGTTCCTTCTGAAATTTCTGGAGCTTGTAAACATAAAGTTGACCATGTGAAGCTGGAGCCGAACACTATCGGAGATAAAGGTACGCTTCACATATCCTGATCTTTCTTTGTATTTTGTGTGTCCAAAATGAGAAGGTGTAACTTAGGCTTCCTTTGAAATTGTGGCGGGATTTGAAAAATAGGTGTTTGTTGTAGCTTAGTGCTTAGTGCAAAAAAATATTTAGTAAATAACAGTCCTGGATGGTTCTAATTATTAAGTCATCAAATTTTGTATCTCAATTAGATCCCTGGATAAAACGACAATCTTAATTTATATTGAAACTTCTTTTTATGGTTTTTGGAACTCATTAGATTTCTTTTAAAAATTTTAAAATATGAGATATTTTCTGTTGTTTGGGGTGCAAAGCTTTGGCTATACGTATCCTTCAGGGTTCTCACTGGCCTTGGAAAACCTGGAAAATGAAAGACCAATTTGCTAGTCATAGAAAATACCTGGAAAATATGTGGGGGAAGGAAACAATGTCCTAGGAAAGTTTTAAATAGTCTTGGAAAATAATCCTTTCTCTTCATAAATGAATGCAAATGGTTTAAGCATTTAACGCACGAACGTCTGTTTCTTTGAAAATTTTTTAACAATAGTAATCTTTCAAAATTTTTATTTTGAAAGATTTATCTTGAAAAACATTTTTATTCCGTTTACATGCATCAGCTGATAAACATCAGCTGACATTTTTCTCCTTAGTTTTTAACCCAAATATAGTTGATTTACAAAATATAATTACATACAAAATAATATTTCACCTTTTTTGTTTGCTGAGTTTACGAATATTGCACGATGGTATTTTATTGTTTTTTTTTCTTTGAAATATGAGCCTTAAGTTATCTCAAATGATAATTATTTAGACAATTTATTTATTTGTTTAAGCGTTGCCTGCTTCTGAATGATCAACAAGCTTTGATGGACAAAGGATCAGCCTCTGTAAAGGACATTTTTTAATTTTTTTTTTTTACTGAGGTCAAATAACCCTTTCTGGCAGTCTTAGACCCTTTTACACAGAATCAACTTATTTTCAAAAGTTCATTAGGAAGGGTCTGGCCAGAAAGGCTAGACCCTTTCTGGCCTTTCTGGCAGTCTACTTAGGTGGTAAATCCTAAAACAAATTAAATTTATAATTTGGGAGGAATAGACGAATAACAGAAAAAATCCTGTTGTTAAATCTATAAGTTAATTTTTTTCATCCAGAAATAATGTTATTTCTGAAATCAATTAATTCCAGAATTTTTATTTTATTAATTCTTATAGGTTACTGCTGACACTTATTAAAGAGACAATAGTCATACACAAATAAGGATGCTTTGTTCTCTAATCAAATATGAATGCTAAAGAGGATGCTTTAAATGTATATAAATTAGAAGACATGCTTGAGTAAATTTTTGAATTGAACTTGCACATTCACAGACAGAGCCAAGTGTTTTTTTTTATATATAGCCTTTAAAGGCCGTATATAAAAGCCGTATGGAGGCCTTTAAAGCCCAAATATTGGAGTTTGGCCCCCTCCCAAGTACTGAATCCTGAAGACGTGCCTGGACTAGATTGACTTAAAATAACCAATACTGAAACAACAGAATGCAGTTTAGCAACAAACTGAAAAAATATAAATGTTTTTACTTTTATAACGTTAATAAATCAAATAATATTAACATTTTGATTACTATATATCAGTATATGTATATTAAACTGACAATGCATATTCATTTGTATTTTTTTCAGTAAACTGCAAATTATGCTCTGCCCTTGGGAAGGCATAGGCTTTTGAGCCCTAATCATGTTAATTTCTGCTCGTTTTGAGCTTGACTTAGTTATTTTATTGTAATTTCTGTTCGTTTTGGGTTTCATTTATTTGTCGATGCTGATTTGTGGTAGTTTCACGCTTGGTAGATTTTTTGATTTTATTTTTGCTCTTTTTTGGTTTAATGGGGTTCTTTACTTTTCTTAGAAAAACTTATTTTGTGGAAAAAGGTTTTTTTAATTAATTTGTGTTTGTTTTTTATTGACATAGTTTTTCCAGGGAAAAAGAAACTAATTCTTTAAATCTTTTTGTTTTTTTAAGACTTTATAGTTTGGCCTGCTATTTGTATGCTGGAGAAAAATTTTCTGGAATTTTTAACAACATACATCCTTTTAAAAATATGGATACAAATAGTAGTGTTTAGTTTAGTTTCATACCGCCTTTAGTTAACCTGAAATAGAAAACTTAATAGCATTCGCAAAAAAAAAAAATCTGTTTACTTTCTTTGATAGCTTAGATACACTTGCCCTATTTTTATTTGGTTAAATTAAGAGCAGAAGCAGTCCCGAAACTTTGAATATAATACGCCTTGTCGTTCCTGCGGTACTAGAGAAATACCTTATTGGGAACTACCTTTAACACCATGCATTTTGATATAATATTTATATAATACTAAGTTTTTAAAAATAATAGGAAAATAATATGGTGGATCGGGTAGGTAGATTACTTTCCCTCCAATAACTTTCGGCTATTAAAAAGGGCATTAGCCTTTTCTATTTTCAATCGAATAAGCCCTTTTCGAAGTTCCTAAGACAACTCCTTTGATACGAAGTGCCCTGGTCTAAACAAAAGAAAAACAGATACCCACATCGATCTTTACTATAAAAATGTCAAGCCTTATAATCACTTTTGACTATTGAAAAGGGCACTAGCCCTTGCAATTTCCAATCAAATAACCCCTTTTTGAGTTTCTACGACAACGCTTTCTATAAACACCTTATATGCCCCCAGGGCATAAATTACAACCCTTGCCCTGAGAGCTGCGAGGGGGTTATCATCCTCAAAGACCTAATTTCCAGAACTTTCAACTACGTTGAAGAAAATTGCTATATCAAAATTCTGATTGCATGTATTTGGGGAAATGGTGGGCGTGAGAGGGGGGTTGGGTGGCCTCCAATCAACTTCGACTATTTAAAAGGGCCCTAGCACTTTCAATTTCCAATCGAATGAGCCCTTTTGGAAGTTTCTACGACAACGGTTTCTTTAAAAACCTTATATGCCCTAGGACATAACTTAGAACCCTTGACCTGAGATCTGCGAGGGGGTTGTCATCCTCAAAGACATAATTTTTGGACCTTTCAACTACTGTGCAAATATATAGCTCAAATTTGTTTCTAAAGAATTATATTTTCATGATGCTTTGGTCTTTATCCTTAGGATTAACTTCACATTTTGAGTGGAGTTGCTATAATAGAAAAGTACCGGCAAGCCTTATAAAAAATCACTGTTTATCCCACATTTTATGGCTATGATGAGAGTTAAATTGAGATGGCTAGGACAAGTTCCGTGAATGAAAAGTGACAGATTGCCAAAGAATGTCCTTTTCGGTCAACCATGTCGGGCCAAACAAAAGCGGTACGTCCCCAAACGGGATGAGTCAAGGTCGTTAGGATAAATTTAAGGAATTAGAAATTCTGCGGAGGATGTAAAGAGGGAACCTTTGAATGGACGAAGATTGATGCGTTATTGAAGCGTAAGCAGCTGCTTCGGCCTCCGGTGACCTGATGCTGAAATCAATTGTTACAAGTAATAGTAGTATGTTCCCGGTTTAATTTTTAATTCAATTATGATTCACTTCAAATTAACTACGGTCCCAGAACAATTTATTAAGTCTTAATAATTTTCATAAATTTGGTCACACGCCTCTGTTTTTCCCAACTTGATGATGATTGCACACGTTAACATACAAAAGCGCTAGTTAACCATATTGAAAATAATAAAAAATTAGTACGGAGTTGATTTTCAATCATTCCAGCTACTAATTTTGTTCTCGCATGAAACAAAAAGGATAAATTATTAACTTTTCGCCTTGGTCATAATTTGTCGACACGGAATGCCTCCGAAATCTGAGATGTCGAGAATGCCTCCGAAAACAAAATATAGATGTCGTAAATCAAATCTTGAATTTAAAATTAATGGAATGCGGAAAATGATAAGTCCAAGGAAGCCGGATTTTTCCTTTGTGCTTCAAAGGCGACCCTCTTCGTCTGGTGCCTGTATGTTTAAAATATTCCAAAATAAAGTTCATGATTCTGAAATTTTGAGTGTGAAACTTATTGTTTATGAAATTTTCTGTAAACTGCAAGTTAAGTGTCAAGACAAGCATGTGAAAATACTATTTTTTTTCAATTTTTTTAAATGCAAGATTGGATGGTTTTCTTGACAAACAAGTAATATTCTTTTTGGTAAATTTCTACCAAATCATATTATTGACTTACGCATAAAGTGAATACACCATTCAATGCCTTTTTTTATGCTGATTACAAATATAGCCTAATAATAATTTCTATTGGAAATGAATTTCAGCCCCCCCCCTATATATGCCAATTCAGGGTATATTTTTACAACCTAACCTAACCCTGAATTGGCATATATAGGGGGGGGGGGCTGAAATTAATTTCCAATAGAAATGATTAGGCCTATTATATTTGTAATCAGCATAAAAAAAGGCATTGAATGGTATATTCACTTTGTTCATAAGTCAATAATATGATCTGGTAGAAATTTACCTTCTGTTTTTATCAAACAATAGATTCAAACATAACACATCCAATGATATATTTATCTTGTCCTGTTGTGCTAGGTACAGTTATAGGCTTGTGGCAGAGCTGCTTGTTTCACAACAAATATGCATGGCATAATACCTTAAGAATATATGACCATAGGGTTGAATATGCTTGCTGTTACTAATTGGCTATATTTATTGCACCTAAACTGCCTCCAGCAAAACACTAGTCAAATCTTAATGTAAAGAATGGAAGGCTTGGTCCTCTGATGCACAGAGTTCATTTTAAGTTTCAATGCCAGTCTTTTTTTTTTTTTCTTTAAACTTGTTGTTCTAAATATTGTATCAAATCAGTGTTTGTTTTTCTATTCAATCAGTCATGGAAAAAAGCTCAAACTGATTGCTGTCTTTCAATTGTAACAGAAAAAAGAAACAAAAATCCTTAAAACAAGAACAAGACGGGTGACAAGTGGCTCAGAATAGATTGTAAAGACTGACTTGTTGCCAAGATTGAGTCCTTGGGTCTTCTATGGTTATATTTTTTCTCATAATTTTCTTGGCCTGACAAAGCAAAACAATTTTTTGTTGTTGTTTCTTTTAAGCTGAAATCTATCCTGCATTACAGGGCCAATCCAAAATTTCCGAAATTAGAGTATTTTGTAAAGAAGGCCCAAAGAGAGATGTTCAAAAAACTGAAATTATTTTTCTAGAAATACCTTTTAGCTGCAATTAAAAATCATAGCATTGCTCAAATTAGGAGCTAAAACACCTTCTTAAATGGTCTAAAGTATTTCCTATTCTATCTAATATTATCAAGTTTCCCAGGGTTTAGTTCTTGGAAAGGGCCCAGTATTTGCCTAGATATACCTGGAGATAATGAAACACATTAAGAAAACAATTTTTACTTAATAAAATGCAGAATAATCATGGTTAACACATTTTGCATTCTGCCTTGCTATACTTTACCTCCAAGTACCTTAATGTGTAAATATGTAGATCAAATTATATATTTCCTATCTTAAGAAAACAATTTGGTACTTTTGTAGAAAGTGGTAAGTACATGACAATTGTATTGAAGATCAGATAGGATAAAACCCAGTACTTATACAAGACACTGTATTAAGATAGGCATTTCAAAGGGTTTCTCAGTCTGGGAACTGTATTTAAACTTAAGTTTTTTGGGGTTTAGAGGGACTAAAAGGGACCTAAGTTGGGTTGATTAGGTTTGGTTATATATTTAATATATGCTATGCTTTACCCCACCCCCCGATTGTGCAAGTATAGCCTATAGCCCAAATTCATTTCTGAGCTATTATATTTTCATCCTATTTTTTTTTATTTCATTAGTGTTAATGAAGTTTCACTTTTTGTACTCTTACTGGTTTCTTCAAAAGTACCAACATTTTCTACTTAATAATATGCAGAATAATCACAGTTAATAAATGTTTTATGTCACCAACTATACTTTAACCCTTCCCCCCTGATGTGCAAATATATAACCCAAATTATACATTCCCTATCTATTCTTATAATGAATCTCAAATTTTCAGAAATTTTAAACAGTGCCAGAAACCCCTCAAAAATGAGTTTAGTTTTGCTATGTTGTTATTTTTGAGTTTCAAGCTCTATTTAAAAATTTCTCCAAATTTGTTTCCAAAGTAGCATTTTACTATTCAGACTAGGCTAAGGAAAATAGTAACTACAATTCCTGAATAAGGAACTTACAGGAACAGTGCCTCTTACTAGGATACCATATCCTGTTGTGGCACTCTCTAATCTTGGCTCAACATATTGTGCATAGTGCAGAAAGTCATATCACTTTTGTATGTTATGTATTCTGAATAAACACTTCTTTATGTAGATGAAGAATAAACAACCACGTTGCACTCTTGGAGTGAAGGTCTGGGATCCAAGGATGGTTCTTTTAAAGGGTCAAAGTGCAATTTTCTTTTTAATGTGCATTGTAGGTAATAATTTTGAATATTTTAAGAGGGATGTTCTTTCGGTCATACTTTGTCAAGATGGTTTTTGAAGCTGTTTAGAGTTGGTGCTGACACTACTTCTTTGGGTTAAAAACATAAATTTTTCCTCACTAGTAATATTCAAACTTTTTTTTATTATCTGCCATTTCTAGCCTTTTAAGGGCTCAACATGTTGTTCCTCCCAGAAGCAATTATTTAGCCATGAAAGAGCATAAAAAGGGTACCAAGTAATGTCTTCACTTTCATTCTTGCTATATTATGTTGTCAACTACAAATTTTCCAATATATTTACCCTTTTCAAGGAGGCACACTTGTGCCTCTTTAAAGAGGTGACCCACCACAATGTTAAGCGATTCCCGGTCTTAGAGGTCGCGGAGAGACGGCGGTGATCGCATTTTGTAGCCCAAGCTCAAACTAAGAAACGTACAAAATTTCATCCTCCTCCGACTTTATCTTCATGGGGTAAACTGGGCCCAAAGTTTCGACCCTCCCACCACAGCTCCCCTTTAACGTTGTCCGATCGGGCTGAAATTTAGAGGTTAAGCTTTCCTAGGGCCCTGGAGCTTATCCTCGAAATGTCAGCTTAATCCGATCACTCTTTCCCTGTTTTCCGAAAAAAACAGATATAGCCACTTAATGTTCATTTCTCTTTTTTTTTATTAGCCACGCCTACAGGCCACAGTTGGCAACGGATCCGGGTGAATGAAGACTCATTCGAAGCGGAATTTGACCTGTTAGGTCCTTTTGATATTTTCAGACCGAAAAAATTATCCCCCGAATTTACATTTACGAAAAACCTCGTTTTCCTATAAGTGCCCATGTTAATTTTTCTCACCACAGCCCCCCTTTAAGATTGTCCGATCGAGCTGAAATTAGGACGATAGGTTTCCCTAGAGCCTGGGAGCCCATCCTCGACACTTCAGCTCAATCCGATCACGGCTTCCTTGTTTTCCAAAAACCAAATATCAAGTTTTGTGGGGATTTGCTTGCGTCAAAAATAGATTCCATAGACTAAACATAATTTAACAATTGTCTCTGTGGTACAGTGGTCGCTACTCCTGACTGTCAGGAGGAAGAACCGGGTTCGATTCCCCGTCAGAGGAAATTTTTTATATATTGAATTAAAGTTTAAAAAAGAAACTCAGTTTCTTTTTTAAATCCAATCTATTAAATCCTCTGGCTCAACAGGCGTCTCCAGAAGAATATCACAGTCGGTATTCAGGTTACAGGTAAGTCTCCACTGCTTTGATAACATGCTGTATACCCGCATGCTTGAAGACAAGTTGAAAAAAGAAAATCTTACTGTGCATTTGATTTAAGTATTCAGGAATTAAAAGCCTTAACACAAGAATCTTGAAGAGCGGGCGGTTTGGGGGGCTACCGCCCCCCAAATTTAACTCCTGGCATGATCAGCTAACAGTTAGTCAAGTAATAATAAGTAATAAACTGTACAAAAATGTGCAGAAATTATTTGAAAAAAACTACGTTTTCTAAAGAGTTAAAGAGGCCGAGTCACAAGTTCGAACCTTAAAACGTACAGGGATTAGGAGGTACAGTTGGGGGGTTGCCACCCCCCAAACCCCCTGCTTTTGCAGCCTTTAAATAAAAAAAAAGTTTTTTAAACTGAAAGTAAGGAGCGACATTAAAACTTAAAACGAACAGAAATTATTCCGTATATGAAAAGGGCTGTGCCCTCCTCAACGCCTTGCTCTTTACGCTAAAGTTTGACTTTCTCACAACTCTTTTTTTAAACAATAAAAACTTTAGCGTAAAGAGCGAGGCGTTGAGGAGGGCACACCCCCTTTCATATATGGAATAATTTCTGTTCGTTTTAAGTTTTAATGTCGCTCCTTACTTTCAGTTTAAAAAACTTTTTTTTATTTAAAGGCTGCGAAAGCGGGGGTTTGGGGGCGGCAGCCCCCAACTGTACCTCCTAATCCCTGTACGTTTTAAGGGTCGAACTTGTGACTCAGCCTCTTTAACTCTTTAGAAAACGTAGTTTTTTTCAAATAATTTATATCTAGGCCTATAAGAGGGCATAAGTGACTAGTTAATGGTAAAATTCTAGTTAAGGGGATCTTTGCTGTCTTGGAAAGTAGTTGAGTTTGGGTAATTAAACTCTCAAAAATGCATCCAGGACCTTTGTTATCTCCTGTGAAGATATTTTGAAGTGCCTACCTCCACCCCTGCTCCTCCAATGGGCCCTGACATCTAACCTGCTTTTTCTTATAAAAGTGAAACCTGGCAAAATAAATTTTCTGCCCAACCAAGTCACAAGAAAAGTGTTTTGGGCATCATATCTTTGCTCAACCACAATTTTATAAGGTCTTAAAGATCTGTAAATATAATTCATAAGTTTAGGGATACGCCTTTTGAAATGGCTTAAAATTTTGT
The DNA here is from genome assembly GCF_049724085.1 of Artemia sp. Qi Xiang Cuo. Taxonomy (NCBI): domain Eukaryota; kingdom Metazoa; phylum Arthropoda; class Branchiopoda; order Anostraca; family Artemiidae; genus Artemia; species Artemia sp. Qi Xiang Cuo. The sequence goes on from NC_142805.1 coordinate 7,322,512, forward strand.
TGAAATAATAGGAATTGCCTTTTCAAAAACTTAAGCCAATGAAAAATAGATTGAAAACCAAAAATTAAAGTGCAAAGCCCCTAAACTAGAATTTTCGTGCAAAACTAAATTTAATTAAATCAGGTCTTTTCTGAAATTCTTTGAATAAAGAAACCACAATATTTCACAAGATGCAATTGATAGAGAAATGTATTATTAGGATTACATCCAGGATCATCAATGGTGCATGGGATGCATTGTCAACGAAGCAATATTTGGTTGTATTTTAAAAATTTGGAATTCTTTTAAAAAATCAAACTGTTAGAAAAGGAATAGTTTTTTATTGACTATTAGTAACAAAATCAGTTGTAGCCTACATTATAGATAGCCTACATTCTGTGCCAAGTGATTACAAATCATTATGATAAGCAATTGAGCTTTGTGATGTTTTGCTGTGCTAATCACCATTAATTACTGTTTGAATATGGAATGTACCATTTAGGAGTGTAATTTGAAAATTCAAAACACTGGTAGCAATATTCCAAACTGACAATAGTCCAATGCAAAGACTCTTGCTGTCTAAAAGCTAATCAGATTTTATTAGTCATAAATTTGAAGCTGAAAGTGCTGTGGAATTTTCCTTCCATTGTTGTTTACATTTTAGAATAATATTTTTGTCTGAATCAAATATGTTGCTATCACTTCAGGCCAGTGCCTTTCACAGGTCAAGAATAGAAAAACTCATTAGCAAAACTATTTATGGTATATCAGAAGATGAAAACCAACTGAGAAATGTGGTATTTATGGCTAAAGGCTTATATGGAACCATCTGTGGGAAGAAGATTTGGTGTATTATCAGAAAGGAAGATTATTTTATTTGAAAAGACATGAAAATATGGAATATAGTGGCATTACTTTTATTATATTAACAAGTTTACCTTAGAAAAGGTCATGTAGCAGGCATTTTCTATGGATGGCAGAAATTAGATTAGAAAAAAAAAGATATATACTAGTAGAATATCTATTGAATGCTCTTTCTGGCAATGCTGCGGGTAATACTTAAGACCAGGAGATTATTTGAAGGAAATTAGTTCTCATAAAAACTATGAAAAGCTTTTTGGCATTCCAAAAAGCTATGCATAAATGATTTTTCATGTTTGAATATCCATTCAATATCTGATGTTTTTATTTAGGTGTCCTTTCGATGTTAATATGAGAGGGCCTGTTTTAATTAATGGTAGTGTTTGTTTTTAAGGTTGGATTTTTTGTTTTATCTTAAAGACCTTCATCTATTTTATTAATTCATTATTTCCTTTTTACACTGAGGATAGTTGCAGAAGTCTCAACCTAAATATTTTCTTGCTATTTTGTCATTTTTTCTTTTTTACAGAATTTCTTCATTTGATAAGAAAAGACATTTATTTCCAAAAATTACTATCACAAGCCCCAAAGGACCAAATTCAAATTTTGTGTCAATAAATACAAATATGACAAACAAAAAAGAAGCATAAATGACACAAAAACTAAAAGTATAACAGAATTAGAAATATCAGAATGAAAAATCATTTTTTAGCCAATGTTTAAATTGAGATTGGTCACAGTACGTAAAAAGATTAAAACTGGTACAACTGAATAAAACTAAAGAAAAACAACACAAATATAAGCCTAATTTTTTGGAAGGAATGTCAAAAAAAGAAGGAAAAAGACGCAAGCAAATAAATAAAAAAAATTGGCAGCACCTTTACCAATTAATAAGAAGAACATGCCTCTCATGTTGCCTACTTAAGCATTTCTAACCTAACTTTTTTCTAGAATGAGAGAGTACAAGACTTCAACTCATTTGAAAATTATTTGCAGGTTGTTGTTTTTTTGTTTTTTTTTTTTTTGATAGAAGTAGTTTTATCTGACTTCCCTGGAAAAATAAGGATAGCAAAGTGGACAAGCATATCCAAGATGAAGGCAGACAAAGGAATTATAGATCATTAAAGAATTGGGAGGGGGGGGATGCCGAATATTTTTAGAAAATTAAGGAGGGATATAGATGTATTAGATCTATGTATGATATTTTTAACATGGATACCCTACTTCAAATTAGAAGAAACTAAGACACCAGGTAATTTAAGGAGGAATTTTTAAAATTTTCAGGAGGGACAGGATTAAGAAAATGGGGCAGGGATTGAGGAAACAAATTGGCATTGTCATGGATTTGGAGAGGTTTGGTCTGATGTCCAAAATCAAAGTATCTTGTGCAGTGTCACTGATGATACTTATGGGGTCATTCATTCAATATCTATTGTAATCTTCAACAACTCTAAGGTCATTGACAAATTTCTATCCGTCAAGAAATTTCTTAGCCAGGCTGTTAATCATGACTGAGAAAAGGAGGGTGCTTTGTGCTTAGGAGAGTACCTTTGGGCACTCCAGTATGGACAGGGAATAATGATTCACATATTTAAATACTTGTCATCTATTTGGTAAGAACAAGGCAAGCAATCTCACCAGGGAAGAATTAATGTTGGATTCAGTGACAAGTTTGTCAACTAATATATTCTGATTAACAACAGTATGGACAGGAAATAATGATTCACATATTTAAATACTTGTCATCTATTTGATAAGAATATGGCAACCAATTTCACCAGGGAAGAATTAATGTTGGATTTAGTGACAAGTTTGTTAACTTGTCACTAAACGAATTGAAGTTATCAAGTATTTTGCAGTAGGTTGCATAGGTTGCTTCAAGACATGGCTGATTGTAGACAGAGAAAAGCCAAGACAGATAGTCCAAGTAATTGAGAGGCAAATGTTTAAATGGCTGGGGCACGGGTAAATAGCAGGAGTATGCATGACTCTCATGTTGGACACATACTTGTCAGGTTAGTTTTTGGAAAGGCTGCCTGCCTAGAGTCTTAGGCATGCTGATCTATTTGATAAGAATAAGGCAACCAATTTCACCAGGGAAGAATCAGTGTTGGATTTAGTGACAAGTTTGTTAACTAATATATTCTGATTAATAAGATCAAATATGATTTGGAGATGAATGATAATTGAATTTAGCTGTGTATTAAGATTTTCTGGAGTTTTTGCAATTATGTTCACAAGATGAACAAGGTAATGGGAGGTTGAAGTGGATTATAGGTTCCCAAATTGCCTCAGACTAGTAACAGGTTGGATTGTTTCCTTAAGCCAGTCTACAAGGAATCCATCACACAGTTTCCAGAATATAGAAGTGAGAGAAATAGGTAAATACCTTCAAAACCAGGCTTTCCATCTTTCTGTTTTTATAAGGGTTGTGATGCTCTGCTCCCATATTTATGAAAATTGCCCAGAGTTTAAAATCTCACTGATAAGGACAGACAAGGGCATTGAAAGCAAATTGGTGAAGGTACTACAAAGGGGAAAGGGATATCCAGAAGCAGAAGCACTTATTTTTCATCTCCCAATTCTTGTTTTTTGATATCCAAAGAAGAAATAAAGGGGAAAGTATAGGGAAGATGATCAGTTGGTATTGATAGGATTGTGCCAGAAAACATTAAAGGCAAGGAATCTGTTAAGGTTATTTGTGGTAACTTTGGGGGGTTCAATTAGGTTGAAATTTAGTTCATCAAGTGTCTCGCTACCAAAATTTTAACGTCTGAGGACGACTTTTTAGTTTGTTTTTGAACAACTATTTTATTTTATTTTTGTAGTATTGTAGGATTGAGCAGCTTTGGGGATTTGTTTTTTGTAGTTATTAGTGTCATCCAATTTACGATTTTAAGACAGTTTTAGTTCATTTCTGATTACTGTGTTTATGGGTTGATTGGTGTTTTGATTGTCACTGGAGAACTTGTCAATTTTGTTTTGTTTTTATGGAAAGTAGCAAATTTTTCTCAAGATCTTGTAAATTGTAAATATTGGACCAGTCTATGGTATTCAACAATATGCCAAATGAAATCAGGCCACAGTTATTAAGAGGATGGTAAGAGCTATAAGTGATTGAGAAAGAATACTAAAAATTTGAAGAGGGAGACTAAAGGAGGAAGCAGTGATAACTTGCACACAAACTGGGCAAAACTAAGGGGGGACTGTAGAACTTATTCATATTTAGTAAAAATAACATCAAAAGAGCTGTGTGGCCTCCCGTCGTCTGTCCCTGGCCATACAAGGTCCATACATAGATCATATGGAAGAGTGGACAAACTGCCTACTCAAATGGAAGATTTACAAAATTTTGTTTTATTAAAAAACAGGGAAATCTTGTCCTCATATATGTTATAATAAATATGTTTTTTGACTAGCTCATTTTACATATTCAAGTTAGTTCAAAATTTCTTCTTAAAGAGCTCTTTTGAGAATTAACTATTATTGACAAGATTGAATGGTATGGTTGTATTCTGATTGAAATTAAATGTAGAAAAAAAGCGTTTTTTATGGGAGACCAGAGCTTGGTTTAAGGAATAATCCAATATTCAAAGGGATGCTGCCCCTTGAAGTCCCCTCTCCACTCCTTACAATAAAATCTAGCTTATTCTCTGTTGAGAGTTTGATTAGTATATAATATAATATGTCAGTCTCCGACGTAAAAGGAAAGGAGATTGGTAGCCTCAAATATATTTGATATTTACCAAATATCTAGACTGAAAAAAATCTATTTACCAGCAAAATTATTTATATCAGCCTTTAGTATGTTATTTAATTGTTTTTCTATTATAAATTTAATGTTATACCTACCATATTATCATATTGTTTATTATTACATACAGATTGTGCAACAGCCAGGAATAGAACCTCACAGAACCTCACTAGAACGATCCAGAGTTTGTAGGCACTGCTCTATCCACTTGGCTGTCACAAATAATGAGTTCACTTTTTAAAGTATATCAATGAGCTTAAACCTTGTGAGCCAACCAAAGTTGAACTTGCTGTTTAGCTGCAACCTGTTGCATCTAAGCATAAATGTTACTTGTGAATGGGAACTACATAGATTTGACATATGGACAGACATATGTCTTAAAATGCAATTCTAAACTGACACGCATCTGAACACTGCTAAAGGAGAACCATTCTTCCACTCTGAAAACATACATGTCTCCCAATTAATGGCAAAATTGAAAAAGAAATTTTGTAGAATTTGGCCTCTTTTTTTCTAAGATACCCATATGTTGTTAGCGCACCGTTTTGACCATAATTGCAAATAGCTAATAAGCAAATCTTGCCGATTGGTGGAGTCAAAAGCCCCATCCGCCGAGTGTAGTTCCCAGGGAATGAAGCCCTGAGTAAACAGAGGAAGTCAACTGAATGCAAGTGAAGCCAATTTTTTGAAATTGGTGATTAATGGAGCCAGAGAAACTTATCTCAGGAAATGGGTGTGCGTGTAACTGACCCACCGTTCAACTGAACCACAAGCAACTGAACCCATGTAACTGAACCACCGTGCCACTGAACCACCATGCAACTGAGCCCCCGTATATCTGAACCCCCGCGCAACTGAACCACCTGGCAACTAAACCCCATTTAACAAAACCCTTGTGTAACTGAACCCTTGTGTAACTTAACCCCATTTAACTAAACCCTCGTGCAACTAAACCCCTGTGTAACTGAACCCGTGTGCACCTGAATCCCATGCATCTGAAGCCCTGTTTAACTGAACCCCCTTATAACTGAATCACCTTACAACTGAACTACCGTGTAACTGAACCATCATACAACTGAACCACGGAACTCAGGTTTTCAGTTCTCTAAAAATATTAGGCAATATCATTGGGTACTACACAAGTTAGAATATATGTTCAACCTTGTTGAAATTGTTTGTTTCTTAAATTCCTGATATTAACGCCTGTCAAAAGTATTCATCAAAAAGCTTTGTTTTATTTTTGCAAAAGAAAAAGAAGATCCGGTGTCACAAACCATTAAAGCTTATTTATTACTGCTTTTTTTAGATGAATCAGACCTTTCTGGACGTTAAGTAATAAACATATGTGTTGAACATATTTGACCTTTGTGGATCTAGATAATGAATTTTGATCAGATGTCTTTGAGGGGATTGCAGCTAAAAAGGACATGGGAGGGGGGCTGGTTGCACTCCAGCCCTTTTTTTTAAACATTCCTTCAACTTGCCCTGAAAGTTTTAACTTCATGCCCTCAGGTTTATACCCTTAGCTGTTCTCGACACATTGCAGATCCAACGTCTCTTAAAACTGGATGCACATAGTACCTCTTGATTTTGTTGAAGATGCTCCTAAATATTTTCCGAACAATGTGACGACTGATGCCATCAGCCATTGTAAATGTCCCTGGTATTTCCTTTTCACAACCAATAAAGGAATAAATGCTTTTTGATTGTGTTTGGCATTCTTCTTGACATTTCCCTAAGGTTTGACCTTAAAGCTGCTTGCTTTTTTTTTTATTTATAGGATCAAACGTGCCATCTTTTCTTGATAAAGAAAACTTATATGTTAGCAATAGGCAACTTGTATAACTTACAACCCTTGCACCAGAGGCTGAGGGTGGTGAACCATAGTTATTTAACTATGGCATAGTTATTTAACCTTTGAACTGTTTTAAATAAATTGACTGTCTCAAAATTTAGATCGGATGTATTTTGGGAAAAATAGGGTAGGTGGAAACCCTCCAATCACTTTTAACTCTGAAAAAGTGCACTGGAAATATTGATTTCCAATCGAATGAGCCCCCCCCCCCAAAGTTCATAAAAAAGTATTTTCTACAAAAACTTTATGTGTTAGCAATGAGGAACTAGCTTTAGTTACAGCCATTGCCCTAGATGCTGATAGTGGGGTTGTTAACCCTAAAGGTATGGTTATTTGACCTTTAGACTATTTTGAACAAACTGTTTATTTTTATTTTGATCGGATGTAGTGGGGGGGGGGGGTGTCGGTTAAGAGGGAAAAGCTGATTGTCCTCTGATTACCATTGATTCTTCAAAATGGAACTTGAACTTTCAATTTTCAATCTAATGAGTCTCCTTCAAAGTTTTTACGAGCATCCCTTCTATAAAAACCATAAAGATTAATAATTGGTAACATGCAATAACATACAGATTGCTGATACAGGTGTATCAGCAATTTTTTTGGAACAGCTTAGCGTATCAAGATGAAACTTCCGGGGTATCTACCTGCTACTACTGCTATTAATGCTGCTGCTACTACTGTCGCTACTACTACTACTACTACTAATTCAACGCTATTATTACTACTACTGCTCCTACTATGACCTCTACTACTATTAAACTAGCACATTTAAGGCTACGCATATCAAGTTGAAAATTTGAAAGAATGGGGTATTTGAGGGGGAACTTGAACTAAATCAAAACACACCATGTGCACGCAGATTTTCAAAATGGCATATCACCAAAAAGGGATTTGTGTATTAAGTTGGAAGTTTCAGAGAGTGCTTAAAGGGAAAGTCAATTCACCCAAAGGAAATATGTGCACACTAAAGCCTGGATTTACCACTAGGTCCCTAGGCCTGGACTTAGGGGCGCATAATGCCAGGGGGAGCAATAAATTATCACTGAGTAATTTTTTCCTGACAAAAACTGGACTGGTGTGATTTATCCTCGCCAGGTGCACTCTGCCGCCACGCTGCCTATTCACAGAAGAGTGACTTTAAAACAACACAGGAGTTCCATGGTCACTTAAAACTGTCAGATGTCTCCCAAGAATGGTAGCTGAGAGTTTGGTATTACCCCTCTCTTTCCCTACTTTTCACTCATCAGTTGTGTTCTGTTAATTGCTTCCATTAGCCCCGAGTTTTGGGAATAACCTCGAAAATCTTACAAAAAAGGAGCGGCAAAGGCCCGTGCAAGCTACTGCTAATGCAATTACTATTTTAATTACATTTACTACTACTGCTACTACAACAACTACTACTACTAGTTTGACTGCTACTTCTATTGCAGCCACTTGTAAGCTAAAAGTATTAAGCTGAAAATTAAGGAACTACATGAACATATAGGTTATCAAAAGGATATATCGGCAATGGGATAGCAACAGCTTATTTTATCAAGTTGAAGGTTCTAGAACTTTATGAGAGGAATCTTCAGCTGACCAAAAGGCAATATGTTAATATTACTGGGACTACCATTACAGCTGTACCTAATGGTAATGAATGGTATGAAGGTGGAATTGTCAGGGAATATTGAGGGTGGAAGGTGAACTGAATTACATCACGCCGTCTATATAGAGGTTGTCAAAAGGGCGCATCAGCAATATCCTAGGGAGAGTTTGGTGTGTTGAAAAAAATGTTGAAGAAAATAAAATGTGCTATGTGCATACTGCTACTAATTCTGCTACTGCTACCACGCAAGCTAAGGGTATTAAGGTGAAGCTGTCAAGGAATATTTCGGCGGATATTGAACTGAATCAAATTGACTATGATTATGCGCATTCTCAAAAGGGTTACACAGCAATATCTCAAGGACGGCTTCCATTAATAAGTTAGACCTTTCAAGATATTTGTGGGTGGGGGACTTCGAACTAATGAAAAGTTCAAAGTTTGCAATAAAACCAAAATAAGCACTTTATCGGGCCATGCTTTTGGCGATAGGCCCAATCCTGAAAGTTTCATTCAATTTAGAGACTTTAGGGGGTACAGTGATGAGTAATACAAGTTAGAAACCGAAAATGAAGCAAGAAATAGATTTTGAGCTTTTAATCAGCCTTAGTTCAAACTTATTTTCAGGCCTTGACTTAGGTTCAAGGTTTGACTTAAATGAGGGTTGGGTTAAAGGAGCCTTTTGTTAAATGGGGGTTTGTTAGAATAGGGGTTCACCATGTAACTCTATAGCCCCATGTTTATTGTTTTCCCAGAAACCCCCATGTTTTCTATGATCGTTTGTTTTAACTTCTGTTCGTTTTGGGTTTCTTTTTTTTTGTAGTAATTTCTGATCATTTTGGGTTTGAATTATTATAGGAATTTATTTATGCTAGTCTTTGGTTTAATATTGCTCTTTACTTTTCTTTAAAATTATTTTTCGAAAGAATCTTTTTAATTAATTTAGAGAAAGCGCAACCAAAAGTGACTTTTTGTTACTTAAATTCTCAAAGTTCCGATATTTTCAGTAAAGATTTTTATTACTCAACGTTCAGGAAAGGCCTGATTCATCTAAGAAAAAGGAAAAAAATCAAACCAAAAGTATCCAAACACAAAGAAAAAGTTGCTTTTGTGTCGGCTCCACCGAAGCAGGTAATTAAGCTTATTCATACCAAACGATAAACAACTATGAGCGTAGAAAATACCACAAAATAAAAACAACAAAATAAGCAAAGGGGTAAAAAAAAACATTACAGTGTGTAAATAGTGAGAGCTGCCGCTTACCCCCCCCCCCCCCGCGAAAAATATTCCCTTACGGAAAATACCCCGCGGAAAATAAAACCTCACGGAAAATACCCCCCCCCCCCAAAAAAAAAAAAAAATACCCGTGGAAAACCTCCCCCCCCCCAAAAAAAAAAATAAAATAAAAACAACTTGCGGTTGGTTAGTCTCCAATCACTTTTGGCTTATACAAAAAGACTAGAAATGCCTGGGGATTATCAAACAATTTCTTCCTCCATCCTCCTGTCGTCTCTCCCTTAGAGCTAATTCTGTATTCATTTGAAGGCTCAATAAGAGCTGAGATGTTTCGGCATCAAAATGCACCCTTTGAGGTATCTCCCTCTTTTCCTAGCTACAAAACAATCAGATGACCCCATTGCAGAAGTTTCAGTTCCTTTTAAAGGTTTTTTGATTTGTGTATTGTTTACAGATAGTATTTGTCATTGGGAAACATACGGACATTTTTCGCTTGGGGGTTTTCTGGAGGATTCTTCATGAGAAAAACTATTTGCACGGAGGTGGGGGGCAAAATTTACACATAAATTCCTCTTTTCCACTTCCTCAGACCTTCTCAATCAAACTAAAAAATAACACAAGTCAAAGAAAATTTTTAAATTTTGAAAACCATAATTTCCTCGAGAGGGGTATTTTGCACGTGAAGGTTTTCTGTGGGTGGAGGAGGGGAAATTTTCCGCGGGGGAGAGGGGCAAACGCTTAAACCCGTAGAAAATGACAGGGTGAAGGGAACCCTTATTAACCGACAAAAAAAGATAAATAAATCTGGATTTAAGAGTTTATGACGTCCGATTTTCTTTGTTTTTGTGACAACAAAATAGAGCATTTTTACAAATCATCTTTATAGTAATATATATAAAGACATAAAAAAGCAAACAATTCCAACAAGGTTGAAAATGGAAAGATTCTAACTTGTCTTTTACCCAATGTAAGTATGGTGGTTGAGTTGCGCAAGGGCTCAGTTACACGGTGGTTCAGCTGCACGGTGGTTCAGCTGCACGGTGGTTCAGCTGAACGGTGATTCAGTCGCACGGTGCTTTATTCTCACCGTGGTTCAGTTGCACGGTGGTTCAGTTGCACGGTGGTTCAGTTACACGGGGGTTTAGTTAAATTGGGTTGAGCTGCACGGGGGTAGAGTTGCACGAGGGTTCAGTTAAAGGCAGTTCAGTTGCATGAGGGTTCAGTAGCACGACGGTTCAGTTGCACGGGGGTTCAGTTGCACGGTGGTTCAGTTGTACTTTGGTTCAATTGCACGGTGGTTCAGTTGCATGGTGGTTCAGTTGTACGGTGGTTCAGTTGCACGGTGGTCCAGTTACAGTGGTTCAGTTGCTTGGGGTTCAGTTACACGGTGGTTTAGTTACAATGGAACCCAGGAAATGTTTCTTCTTTTAAATTTTCGATACGAAACTCAATAATTAAAAAACTACATAAAAAGGACTAAAATAATGTTTTCACTGCAATTCAACGGAAAAAGTTTTACTGCTACTGTCTGGTATGAAAAATGCGTAAAACAAAATAATCAGCCATGGTTTAAGGAAGTTTTCCCACCTATATTCTTGCCTATAAATACATTTGTTTTTATGTTATGACGTCTTCCCACAAAAAAAATAATACCCTTTTCCCCCTTCCTACAAGGTCAAACCTGCGTTCAGCTACGTAGCAGTAGATTCAAACTACATTTACAATACATTTCCAGTACGCATTATGTAGCAATTTTGCACTTTATTAGAGGATACTTCTGATTAAGCCCCTCCTCCACAAAAAAGGTTGATTTTGGGGATTTCCCGTATAGTTTCCTATGCTTTACATATAATACTGTGGGAGGAGGAGGAGAAGTGGGAGAGTGGTTGTCCAATGAATTTGTCCCCTTCCCCTAAAATAATTCTGGTGCATATGCCTGGATCATCTTCTCATGGTTTCAACTTCAGTGGTAAAGGCCTACCTTCAGTAGAGCATTTCAAGGGCCAAATATTTGTAATGTTTTCAAAGGAAACACAAATCTAGTCGTTCTTTTTTAAGTTAACGCTAGTGCATTCGATCAGATAAGCAAAGTCACAAGTGGCTTTTACTTGCCAGAACTAAAATACAGAAGAATATTAGGTTCTGCATATCCAAACTTTGGTGTTGTTGGGATATGAATTTTCCAATGGAAGTGTAAAACAAGATTAAAAAAAAGAACATAAATAACGACCCTTGAATTATTTTTTTATAACATAATTTATCCCCAACAGTACATGTTCATGACGTCATTCCAGCAGAATATAGATATACGTCATCAATTATGACGTCATCTCAAGAATAAAAGTAGTTGCACTGATAGAAATGGTTTAGTAATAATAGATATTTAGATCAATGTATATATTTGTTGCTGTTTCTGCCACATTTGGTGGAATATTATGGTGGGCGATTAAAAGTTATCTACAATCAAGAAAGAAAGAGCCCAATGACCAGGCTAAAGTAGCTATATTAGAGACTGTTGGTGAAGGGAAAGGGTTTGAAAACCAAGATAAGGTTTCATGTTATGCCAACTCAGCTGTTCAGTGTCTCTTTAGCATACATGAGAACCTTTTCAACGTCCTTCCGTACTTACGAGGCCCTATTTCAAAAGAAATTGAACGACTTGCATTTTCATCTCTTGAGAAAACAGAATCAACAAAACAGCTTAGGGAACTACTTCCGTCTGGATTCGGTTTTGCAGAAGCAGCCTGTCAGTGCATAGCTGAATTTTGGGACACTTTGCTTAATTGTGTCGACAAGGAAAACGTGCCGATCGGTGTCAATTTATTATCATATCGAAGTCCGCTTAGTGACATATTTCATTTTAAAAACAGAAAATATTTGGTATGTGACATCTGTCAATGGAGTGAAATTGAAGATAATCAGATTTGTGGAAATCTACTTTACTTGGCTGTTCCAGAATCCAATAAGTGTGATATTCCTTTCAATGGGGTTTTTTATCCCAATGCAGTTGGCAGAAATTGCCCAAATGGACATTCGCTGACATCTCACATGATATTTACCAAAACCAGTCCGTATCTTGCTGTGAGTTTGAATAGAATCGAATCTGGTTCCAAAAACAACGTCAACATTGTAAATTTTGATCTTGATGCAATCAATTTGGAAGTTGCAGATGAATCTAATGCTATAGATTGCTGTTATCATGACCTCTTGTTATCATCAGTCACGTATAAGGCTGTTGCTATTGCAGTACACTTGAATTTATTGTCTGTTGGTCATTATTTTGTATATAAAAGGACGCCCAAAGGGGGCTGGTATCGCTGTAATGATTCAGTTGTGAATAAGGTCGATCTTAAAGATATAAATCAGATTGATAGTGATCTGTTGCCACAAATGACTTTTCTGGTCCTTGAGAGATGTTGAAAGTTTTGAATGTTTAATTAGTCTGTTTTAAGTAGTTTAAGCAAAGCCGGATGTTGGATAGTATTTGTGCAGTCATCATTAACTAGTGCAAGAATGCCGAGCCAGTTAGGTTCTAGCCCGTGTGAAGAAGACTTTAAAATAACTTGTGTTACTTTGTGTTGCACAGTAAGTATGAAGCATCAAGTTTTATGTTATGTATTAACTTAACATATCGGGCTCCGCTCTTCCTTGGCTGGCGTTGTAAATTTGTTGTAACTATTTGTGTTGTATTAATTAAGATTAAATCTATCTATGACTAAATGTTTTTCGAAAAAATGCCAGAGATTTTATTTTTCTCCAAGAAAGGAAAAATAAAACTAGCCCACCCCCTCCTATGAGGAGGGGGGGGGTAATGTGCAACTATGGACTAGTCGCTTCAAACTACATTTACAACACGACCATTTTGCACGTAATTTGTCATAGTCAAGGCTGTATGCAGGGGGGGGGGGGCTAGGGGTTTGAACCCCCCCGAAAGGTTTGTCTGACTCGTGAAAACGTAACAAAAATGAATATAAACAATTTTTTTATGTGCTTTTAATTTTTTTTTGTACTACCCCCACGAAAACAATCTTTTTAGAGCAACCCCCCCCCCCTCAAAAAAATCCTTGATATGGCCCTGGTGATAGTTCTGCAGTTACAATAGGATACTTCTGAGTAAGCCCCCCTTACCTCAAGAGTCTGGTGATTTCACGTATAGATCGTACGCTTTACATATAATCCTGATTGGGGGGAGACGGGAGAGGGGGCAATATAATGTATTTGCCCCTTTCCTGCAAAATAATTCTGGTGCATATGTATAGATTATCTTTTCATGTTTTCAGCTTCAGTGTTAAAGGTCTACATTCAGTACAAAATTTTCAAAAGCCAACTATTTGTAGGGTTTTCCAGTCAACAAAAAGCATATTGCTCTTTATTTAGTCAATGCTATTGATACCAGCAAAATTGGATGCGAAATTTTTGAGAATTTGGCCTCTACTCTATTTTTCTATGATAGCCATCTGTTGTTATCTCACTTTGTTGATTATAATAACTAACTAGCGAACTACAATAATTAAATCGCTAATTAGCGAAGCCTGACGATCAGCGAAGGGCCGAAAGCATCCACAACCAAGTTATTTCTCTCAGGGATTAAGTACTGAGCAAGCGAAGAGAGGCATTACAATCCCAGCGTAGCCGGTATTTGGAAACTCATCTCAGGAAATGTGTCTTCTTATCAGTTTTTCTTTATTACCATTCCGGAAAAAACAGATTTTGAAAATATCTGCTTCGTGTTCCGATTTGGAACCAAAAAAGGTCCAGGGCTTCTATGAAGTCCCTGAATTTTGCGAGAAAATGGATGCCTTAGTACGTAGGATTCGAGTTGAACCCAATTCAATAATGGATATGCCGCTGAATTGCCTTTCAAATATACTATGGTTTATTTTTTCGATGCATGATACTTATAACCATAAGGGGATATTCAGTGCTAATTGAACCTTATTTTGTTGGGTGGGAGGAACGTTAGGGATGAAAAATCCTTCTGTTTAATGAATTTGAAATTTGCATCCACAAGACCCTGGGCAAGGAACCCTAATGGACAAAAGTGGTTTTATTTTGGGGACACGGCTGACTTACTTGACTTAAGGCTCCTGCCACATTGGGGGTGGCGTAGAGAGCGTCGCAACTCTGCTCCTCCAGGCTGACCGGTCTCCCGCTATTAGTGGGGCCTCTTCGACAGCGATGTTAGCTATCTCAAGGAATTTGTTGAGGCTATCCTTCCACCTTTTCTAATGTCTGCCCCTCGGGCAAGACCAGCCATTAGCCTTAGAGTCGAAATCGTAGACTTTTCGGACTGGGGTTGTCGTCGGCATACGCAGGAGGTGTCCGAACCATCTGAGAATACGGTGCGCTATTTGGACGGAGAATGGCACTTGGGCGGTGAGTGCGAGCAACCTTGCGTTGCTTACAAAATCGTCCCATCGAATTCCCTGAATCCGACGGAGCTTTTTCGTCTGGCAGACGTATATTATGCTGAGGATTGTTGATTTGAGAGGCCAGGTTTGCGCTGCATAAAGGAGAACCAAGCTTACATCTGTGTTATAAATTCACACCTTCTTCCACCTAGATATACGCAGTATCCTAGGAAAACTGTTGAGGCTTTCGACGATTGACGAGGCCCTAGAATTTCGATTATACAGCCCTTCGTCCATAAAGAATCTATTATACAGCGCAGAGCCAATACCAGAGAAGTTGTTTACAATTTTGACAGAATCTCCTCAAACAGTTATGTTCTCAGGGGGTGAGACTGGGCTTGAGGGTTCCATCGCCATTATCTTCGTCTTAAGCCAGTTTATTTTCAGCCCCACCTTTGCTGCCTCCTCCTGTAGGACTTCCAGAGCGTCAGTCAACTGGTCAATCGAGTCAGGGGACACGGTTCAGACTAATTTTATTTGATTGGCTGGTAACCCACAATCAGGAATTCCTTGCCTAAGGAGACCCTAATACTTACATAATACGCTCAAGCACTCCAAAATTGTCATCCAAAAGAGGGCCAAAGGGCTCCTTCTTATTGGCTTCAAAAGTGTACCTTTGAGTCCTTGGTCCAAGGGACTGTAATGGAAAAAATATCCTATGTAAAAACTAATTTTAGCTCCCCCAAAATGGGAACTTAGAAAGGTCCCAAAACTTTTCTTTTTCCAAACGGCTTGACACCTTCACACATTAGTTCATAGAAAAAGGGAACCCGAATTCACAAAAACATTTGTATAGGACACCACAAAACAGAAAGTCCTTGACACTTAAAAGGCCGAAAAAAATTGAAACAAGCATCGGTTTACCTGAAAACGGGACCCTAAAAAAGGCCAACAATTAACTTTGAGCAGTTTGAAAGCTGTAGTTTTTAGTCGGTGGGCGAAGGGAATTCTAATGCACAAAAAGGAAACCAGTTTGGTTTCCTGGAAAAAAACCCAAGGTTTTTTCCTTATTGGTTTGAAACTAATATTGATAAGTCCTGGGCTGATGCGAGCTCACTACAAAAAAAAAAAAAAAAAAAAAAATGAAGCTGTGTTCTGGTTTCGCTAAAATGGGGCCTGAAAAGGGCTAAAAGACAGGTTGAAATTTAAACCTGTAAGGTTTCGGGCTAAGAGAACTTTGATGCCCAAAAAATAGGTTCAGGGCGCGGTCCTTCCAATCATCAGGCCTTGATCGGCTCAAGTCCATTAGCCCAGGAAACCCGATTCACAATAAGAAAAAAGTTGAAAAGAAGTTTTGAGAATAACCGTATATTCCTTGGTCAAGGAATTAAGATTTCAAACTAAGATAATTTCTTAATGTAAAATTAAGATTTTGATTTTGTGTACCCTTTTTAAGATTTTGGTTCTAGTTCCCTTTTTAAGTGACCAAAAAGATTAGAGGGCAAATAGCCCTCCTTTTCACCCCCCCCTTTCCCCTCAAGGTCGTCGAAACAAAATTTGAGACATCCATTTCGTTCAGCATAATTGAAAGGTCATATTCCTATACCTTTGGAGATAACATGACCCCCCACAACCCCTGGGGAAAGGTCTTTAAGATATAAAATCAGCCCTTTGTTTACGCATTGTATTTGTTATTCGGAAGTATGCACACATTTTTCGGGTGAGGGGGTGTGTGTGAATTTTCTGCTGGGGGATTTTCCACGAGGAGAATTTTCCTTGGGGATAAAAGTTTCTTGGGAATGAACTTTTCAGAAAAACTTACTTACTTACGTTCTCTTTGCCGACTCAATTTTACGCATCGAGATGTTAAAGGTAATTGTCCGGGTTAAATTTTCACCGGGACTGAATTGTCTAGAGGATCTTTCCGACGGGAGGGGCGTTTCCGACGGGAGGGGGGTTTTTCGAGGAGGAGGAGCCAAATTTCCTGGCATTATTTATAAAACGATCAGAAATTCAAAAAACAAGTATTTTCAACTGAAAGTAAGGAGCAACATTAAAACTTAAAATGAAGAGAAATTAGTACGTATATGACGGAGCTGCCCCTTCTTCAATTCCTTGCTCTTTACACTAAAGTTTGAATTTTGTCCCAATTCTTTACGAACGACTCCTGAAACACAAGGGTCGTTTATTTAGAACAATAATAAGCTTTTTTTAAGATGCTAAAAAGCTTAAGCGTTAAGTGTGTTTTTTTTATTTTTTTTTTATTTCATCTATCTGTAAAAAAGAAATGAGACATCAGCCTTAAGATGGTTTAAGGGTATTAGCTCAATCGCTTTTGTGATAATTTCTGTTTGTTTAAACTTTGGCTTGATTATTCATATCAATTTCCGTTCGATTTAGGTCTCATGTATTCACAAAAATTTGTGTTTGTTTTAAGTTTGATTTACGTGTTACTTTATTTTTGCTCAATTAAGATTCTTGTATTGCTCTTTACTTTTCTTAAAAAAAACTTATTATCGAGAATATTGTTTTAAATTAGTAGACTAAAGAAGAAAAGACCTTAATGAATTAATTCCAATGATAAAAAATGACGTTTCTGAAAAAAAAAAAAAACAGAAAACAGCTATAAATTACGAAAGTTTTTTAATATACTCAAGTAAAAAACAACATCACTTTGCTGCATGGACACCTACACTGCAAACCTTTATAAAAAAAAATGGTCTTATTTTAGTACAATTTAATTTTATAGAGGGTTCCAGGCTCTTTCCCTTTATTAATACCGGTTTAAGAAAATAGGCTTAGCTATTTACACGTTTCTGATCACAACTATTTTGTTCGCTCATTTGAACGAAGTTGCGCACTAAATGGATCCAGATATCCGTCCTAATGCCCGGTGAGTGTACTCCTCAGTTACGTCACTTCTTTTGGTGCCAAAATAACGTTTCTGATCACAACTCTTTTTTTCGCTCATTTGAACGAAGTTGCGCACTGAATGGATCCAGATATCCGTCCTAATGCCCGGTGAGTGTCCTCCTCAGTTACGTCACTTCTTTTGGTGCCAAAATAACGTTTCTGATCACAATTCTTTTTTTCGCTCATTTGAACGAAGTTGCGCACTGAATGAATCCAGATATACATCCTAATGCCTGGTGAGTGTCCTCCTCAGTTACGTCCCTTCTTTTGGTGCCAAAATAATGCGTTGCTAAGGATTTTTCCTTGCCTTGTTTCTTAGCAAAAAAGAACGAAAAACAGCAACAAATGATAAGTTTAAATATTTACAATCACAATAAATAAACTTAATAGTCTTTACAAAACGTTAACTTGAAAATGAATCGTTTTTCTGGATTGCTACCAAGTGTGACAAAACTATTATTCCGAAAAGCAATAGCTTGCACTGCATCTTCTATTGAATTCATTTTAATAATTCCGCTTGTATTACGGTAATGATCATTATGCAGAACATTAACTTGGACAGGATCAGGGATATTCGCTTTTTTGAAAAGCTCACGAATATCTGATTCGGTTAAAGATTTTGGAGCCTTATAAAAATAAAGCTCTTTTCGTGGAGGTTGCTCAGCTACTTGGCTACGCCAAGATTCGATTGAACTATTATAAATCTCAAAAAGAAGGTGACCTCCTTTCACAATCCGAGGAGACTCGTCTTCTTTCACAAAAGTTCCATGCAGTGTATGGATAGATATGGCTCTTCCAAGCAGACTCAATCCATTCAGAAATTTCTTGACACGTTCAGCTCCCTTTTCATGAGCCATCTGAACCTGTACTCCGTTCTTCACAGTCTTTATTTTATCAACAATTCCATAGATACAAAACAAGCTGAAAATGTTATCGGAATGAATTCTATCGTCAAGGTTTTGCACAAATAGAGCATATGCAGGAAGAACTGGATCAAGATCAAAATTCCAAAAAGAAAAGACACAATTCCTCCTTTTAGTTGATAGAGGCTCAGCACTGTATTCTACCCTGTAAACGCTGTTTGGATCACTGTTGAGGGTTTCAAACATGTTTTGTGCATGTTTAAAGTTCTTAAACACGACCTTGCAAATTTTATTGTCCCTATCTTCAAGTCTAATCAATGAAACTTCACCAAATGGTTCAGCAATCTTGTACACTCTATCCACATTATCAATCTCGGGTACACCAAGGCAGAATATTTTAATAACTTTGTTATTTTCTTCAGGATTATTTGTTCCAATTTTCTCACAAATTTGTGACATTGATTTAATTATTCTTACTATGATATGAGAATAGAGCAATTCAAGTACAATATTCCTGTATCATTGACAGTTGGGATCAATGCTGCTTTGAAATTTTTTATTCATGGTCTGGAAAATCAGCTCACTAAGAAAGAAGTTCATCTTTTAGTTAAAATACTTTTATAGTTTTTTAGTTCAAAACAATCTTTTGTATTTCGCTTAGAGGTATGCGATTTACACTGCGAAATTGCAATATGACGTCAGGATTCACAAAAATTAAAATGAATTACGAGTGCCTGTGACGTTAATCAAATCATAACCAGGATTTGCTCTCGATGACGTCAGGATCCAAGAAAATTAAGGGGCATTACGAATGCTTGATGCGTCACGAAAAATTAAATCATAGTATTGAAGCACTGCGTAAGGATTTAAAGCTCAATGAGTGAAATGAGGCTGACTTTTTTCATTGACAACTTGCAGTTTTTAGAGCCATTTTTGTTCGCAGGTGAGAAAACTCACCATTTCATAGATAGATAAATATGAATGTATATAAAAAGATTGTATATCATACAATAGAATGTATGAATGTATATAACAATGGTGAACAACAAAATCAGCTACATAATCATATACCTCTGGCAAGCTTGGAGGCTAGGTATGTAGGGAGAAAATCATTACAAATTCTCTGGAAAGTTTTGTTTCTTTGCTAAACAGCTATCAGCTTGCTGCTAAGAGCAAACATCGCTGTTAAAGTGCAAGATATTCATATTTTACTTATGTTCTTGTTAATATATCATTAAGAAGTATCTTAACAAGATATTTCGCCAGCCTTAAATTTAAGGCCTTCAAACAGCAGGCTGTACAAAAAGTGGGGTTCAATCTCGCTTTCCAGGGCTATAATGAGATTAAGGTTAAGATGGCTAGGGCACGTTCTGTGGAGGAAGGATGACAGGTTGCCAAAGATTGCCCTTTTCGGCCAACTGTCTAGGGTTGAATGGATAGCAGGTCGTCCACGGTTGGGGTGGTAGGATGTCATAAGGAAAGATTTAAGGGAAATGGGAACTTCTTGGGATGTTGTTAAGAGAGTGGCTTGGAATAGATTTGGATGGAGGAATAGCATGCTTAGTTGTGTTGGCCTCGGCTGGCTTGGTGCTGCAGTGAGTTGTTAGTAGTAGTAATAGTATAAGACCAGAGCACTCCATTTTTGATAATGTATGCCTTTTATTGTATGTTTTAACAAATTTCCTATTGCTAATACCCAGTGTCATTTGCACACAATCGAGTTTCTGATTAAACGTCTTACTCTTAACTTGACCTCAATCTTCGTATTTTACATTCGCCCAAGCCAAGCTGATTCTTCAAATAAAGAAAAAAAAAAAAAAAAAAGAATAAACACCCAGACGAGAAAAAAATGACTTCAGAATTTGACTACTGCTGGCTATGCCAGACGTGAACGCCTCACTAGATATCTATAGACCAGTGATTCCCAATGGATTTGGGCCCCATACCCCACCTAGGCATCTCTAAAGTCCTTGTGATATCCAAAGATTTCTGTTCAAAATTGTGCGTGTATTCACTTGAAGGAAGCTTAGCAGGCATTTATACTAATGGAAAATGTTATCTGTATACAACGCGTTTTATACGATGTGTGAAGTCATTAGAATACCATCATATATCCTTTTTGCTCTTTAATTGCATATGAATGATACGTTATTCACACGAAAAATGTTTTTTTTTTTCAAAATAAAATTTCTAAAGTAGAATCAGACAAAGGGTGCACGTTTTGCCCATGACCAACCAGTGGGGCGTGCGCCCCACATTGGGAATCACGGCTATAGATGTTTATTGGGGATTTATTTAACTAACAAGTCTCCTTTCCTGTTTGCCCTTTGACAGCTGTGAATGGTCTCGGACCCTACAGTGTCATGCAGAGGTCAATGAACTATGTTACTGTTGATTTAAGAGTGGGAATGTATTATCCTCATCATTAAGACTGAGTGGTTTGAACTCTTCGGTTCTCAAGAAGGATCTCATTACCTTTGCACTGTGGTACCTTGATTACAGGCAGACACAAAATCTTACGGAATTAAGTGGTTTCGATGGTCCTGTCGTCAGGCATGCCGAAACTCGAGAGGTGGCTGTGGCAAAATCTTGCTAGTTATGAAAAATAGCGTAACTTTAAAAAAATAAAACATGCCAATAATCTGTATTGTTCTTCTAAATTTTCAATCTGAGAATTCCAGGCCTCCCACTCGAAACATAGTATAGTGGCTAATGTAATTGTGCCACTTTTCAAGAGAAAGCTGAATAAGTGACAATCACCTTCAAAGCATATTTATAAGAAAAAAATGCCGAACGGAAAAACAAGTGCTTCAAACGCTTCTACGGCTCTACGGCTACGGAGCCAAGTATCATGGGTCCGCAAAATGTAACTCTTGGGCTATCCAATGGGATTTGTAGTTGAAATGTTTTACTTTAAGTAGATGTGTCTTAATTATGTTTAGGCATATTTTACTGAGTGTATTTCCCCGAAACT
Organism: Artemia sp. Qi Xiang Cuo; assembly: GCF_049724085.1. Classification (NCBI taxonomy): domain Eukaryota; kingdom Metazoa; phylum Arthropoda; class Branchiopoda; order Anostraca; family Artemiidae; genus Artemia; species Artemia sp. Qi Xiang Cuo. The sequence goes on from NC_142805.1 coordinate 7,343,883, forward strand.
TTTCAATAAAAGAGCGAAACAATGGCCTTTCTTTAATTTGAAGAGTTATGAAGTTAAACCTTCAAGAATGGATCTGGTGCCCAAATCAACCTGGAACTGGTTCCTAAAAACCCGCTTTATCTGCAACTCGTCCTAACCTTAAAAACACTAATTTTTTAACGGCTTTGCTACAAGCCTGCTTCTTTCGGACTAAAGATTTTGTGTTGATAAAAAAACACTCAAGCCTTAAAATTAAAATGTAATGGAGCTATAGGCGTTAAAGACTTTTTTTTTTGGCCCGATTTTGGATGTAGGTTCATTCCTCAAGATTTCATGCAGTATAAAATTTTCCATGCTTGTGAGCAGCCACTCATCCCGGAGAAGAACGAATTGGAGGAGCTTGAAAGAATCTTTTCAAATTTCATTTGGGTCATCCCGAAGTCACATTTACGGGTGGCCTGGAATGTAATAGATCAAGTTGTCGTATTTCGACAAATATCGGTACAAAAACTCATTCCCCTCTTGCCAACATTTCTATTCTCGCCCTGTCCCCTTTCTGTAAGGAGAAAAAGTTCCTGAGTTCTTGTCACCAGGACATCTACCAGAAGACTGCGTTTGATTTCTGCAAAGTTTGACAAGAAGTGTCTCTTAGTGTCCTAGTTGTGGCTTTTAGCGATCTTGGATCAATCCGAAAGGTGGTGACTGAGGTTTAAGAGGTACCTAAATTATATGTACCTGCTGCGGTTAAAGTAGAAAATGAGGTTAGCAGCTGGTTTTGTATTGAATCAGGAGTTAATTTATATACATTTATATGGATCATTTTGATGGACTTTGTCTTAAGGAGCACAGGAAAGGCAATGGGAGAACACGAAACGGAATATTAAGATAACATTTTTCTGGACTTAGATTTTGCTGGTGATTCAAGCATATTAGATAAAAGTTTGAGCAGAATGAATGAACTTTTAGAGGTTTTGTGGGTTCAGGGTGCTAGAATAGGTTTAAAAATTAATGTTAAGAAGACTAAGGCTAGGAATAAGTGAAAATGAAAAGGTGACGTTGGGTAATGAAAAGATTGATCAGGTGGGCAGCTTTACTTACCTTGGTAGCATTATTAGTAAGACGGTGAGAGCAATGAAGATGTTAAAACTAGAAAAGCCAAGGCTCAGGGTGTTTTTTGACAGTTTAAAAAAGTTTTGGAAGGATTGGAAGATAAATCTGCAAATCAAGATTAGAATATTAGAAGCTACAGTGATGACAGTGGTCAAATGTGGCTCTGAAGCATGGGCGCTCCGAAAAGCGGGTGAAAATTTGCTAGATGTTTTCCAGAGAAATTGCTTACGGATTGTTCTGGGTACCCGGCTGAAATACCGTATTTCAAACAGTAGGCTATGTGAAAAATGTGGTTCAATCCCGCTTTTTAGGGCTACAATGAAAGAAAAGTTGAGATGGCTAGAACACGTTGTGCGGATGAAAGATGACAGATTGCCGAAGATTTTCCTTTTCGGCCAACCGTCTAGGGCTAAACGAAAAGCAGGTCGTCCTCGTCTGGGGTGGGAGGACGTCATAGATAAAGATTTAAAGGAAATGGGAACTTCCTTGGAGGGTGTAAAAAGGGAGGCTTTGAATAGATTGGGATGGAGGAGGAACGTGCTTGGCTCTGTTGGCCTCAGGAGGCTTGGTGCTGCGGTGAGTTTTTAGTAGTAGTAGTAGTAGTAATAGTAGTAGTAGAAAATTCTATATATTAGGGTAGCCTGCGTACCAAACGGGCTGTTGGTTCCACAGCCATGCTTAGTCAGAAATTTGTCTTTGTCTAAGATGTCTTAACCATGCATCTCCATTGCGTAAGAGCCATTCCAGTTATATAAAGATAAGGGAGGGGGGTGGGGTGTAAGACTTTTATCATATGGAAAAACTGGTAGAAGAGTATATTGGGACCCACCTTCAGTGGACCTTTCAAGAGGAGATGGCTTGTGAATTTGTTGTATATCTCTTGTCATAACCATAAGGACTAAGTGGACAAGTGAAATCCAAGACATGAATTTCATAAGTACAAATTAAAGATTCGTTGATGGTGTGGATAATACAAGAAAACAAGTAACACGTGCTTCGATAGCGGTTGCTGCAATTTGTGAAAATTTCTCCTTGTCCAGATCTTTTTTCGTTCTACTGAGTTTTTTGTAATACAACATAATACTTTTCTCCAAACGCTTGGTTATTCTGTAATTATAATAACGCAATTATGCTTTATGTCGAAATATATTTACATTAATTTGAAGATTGCTTACATTAGTGTCATAATTTGTCTTGGCGTGAGATTCTCTTTCATTACTCTATTTCTTGCTATTCACTTCTCCATTTTGAATTTTCTGCTCTTGTTCTTTTATAGATACTGCAAAAGTTGCATTAAACAATGTAATTGTTTCTGCCTCTTCTAAGCTTGGGACTCGACTGCAACCTCCAAAGTATATACATCATAAACAGGATGGAACTAGGAAAATAATGGCCGAAGTACAGCTGTCTTGGCCAGAATCTTTAAGGTAAAATATGCCTAAAACAACTGTTACAGAAAGGTGTGGGGGAGGGGAGTATGCATGGGTTGGCTAATTGCTTTGCAAATAAGGAGAAAATTTCTAGTGCCTTTTTATACAACAAAATCATTTGGAGGGGTTCCAGTGACTTTAAATTCGCTCTGTGCTCCCCTCCAGTCCCACATAACTTCAGATCAGAGTTTGATCCAGCAATTCAGTTAAAATAGTTGAAAAGTTGTCTCGGAAGTAACGTTGTCCACCAAGTTACTGGTGCATGGATGCCAAGTTTTGTGAACAGTCTATTTTCAAACAGAGGCTCTGATGACGCATTTGAGTAGAAAAATGGGCATGTTCCATCTTATGGAAATCATAATTGTGCATGGGTTTTTAGTTTAAATGGTCTGAGGCCCTGAAATGCCTCAACACTGGGGAGGCACTTTGGCACTCTTTGAAGTGAAAACATAGCCTGTAACCTGCGTAAAACGGTGTTGGTATCTAATCCAACCAAAATTTAATGCTCTTAAAGTAAATAATTAAAGATTAAGGTTTTGAAATTTAGAACGAGAGGCCTAAAATAAAAATAGTCGGACTATATACTCAACATTTTGAATATTGGCCGTCTGCGGGTGGAAGAGTCTCGGGTCAAATTTTCGAAAATCGCATATAGTTACTTCTCTTGCTGAACAGTTAGGATCCATGGAGAGGGGACATGTTCGGTGAAAATGTGGAGCGTCAAGATGTATTGGTTGGCAGTATGGAAATCTCATTAGAATTAGTATGTTTAGTTTAGTATATTTTCAAATGCTAACACACATTGTCAAAATATTGGACATTTAAAATGAACTATCGATTAAATAAGTTAATGTTAACTAATTGCTGTTATTTGTTTCTTTTTTTTGCCAACCTGATTTGATGGCCAGTCTTATTTAACTCAGTATTTAAAATTATTATAAAAAAAAATGCCGTTGCAGTCATTTTGTGATTTTTGTTAATATATGCTGCTTGAGAATTCGAATATTGATTATTTTTTAAATTGTCTTATCCGTGGAGGGGAAGGGGCGGAGGACTTTGAAGGTTGAGTAACTTGTATTTTTATGTATTTGTTTTTATCGTGTATATTTTCTGTTTATCTTTTTCTTGTATTTTTATGTACTCCGTCTCTTTTGTTTGATTTTGACGGGTAATAAAATATTATTATTATTATTATTATTATTATTATTATTATATATTTTCATCATTTTTTATTCTGTTTAAAATTTTCTGATACTACCGACAAGGTCGTATCCATGATTTTGTTTGGGAAGGGGGGATATTTTTGGGGGAAAGGAATGATTTACGAAAAAACTTCAAAAACCGCATTAAAACTATTTTATATGTATTTTTGTTAGGTTTTTTCGTGCCGGACAAACATTTCAGGGATGGGGGTTTAAACCCCTGAAGGTCACCCTCCCTGGATACAATCTTCTACCGAATGCTATACAAAATTTTGTTTCACCTGATTTCATATAAACCAACACTCGTCTTGAGCACCGTCACTCAGAAATATGATTGGACAGATTATGGATTTTAGGGTATAAACGCTTCGTGAGTGAAAATACGACCTCTCTAGATTATGGTTAACTTTATTATTTTGTTGACATTGATGAATGACGCATCTACAATTATGTTTAAGACAAAATAACGAGAAAGACTTTTCCATTATACAAATAATGAAGCGTATAATCCTATGAGGAAGCGTTAAGACAGTGAATTATAGAAAAGGCAAGATGCACATTAAAAAATTGCTCCTCATATGAGTTCGTTTCGTTGAATTACCTTGTCTATCTGTCCTAGCTGAACTTTGCTTTAATTCATGATATTAGGACTGTTTTGTTGGTTTTGAGTTTCCTCGTTTTTCAACGCAAGTTTAGTTTATAGTTATTTTACTCATTTATATTGCTGCTGAAACATTCATTTAGTTTCTTCTACAATTCACCGTCTTAAAAATTACCTTGCTGATTATGCCATCTAACGTTTGTTTATAAGGATTATAAAGATTTAAAGGAAATGGGAACTTCCTGGGAGGTTGTAAAGAGGGGGGCTTTGAATAGCTTGGTATGGAGGAGGAGTGGGCGTAGCTGTGTTTGCCTCAGGCGGCTTGATGCTATGGTGAGTGGTTAGTAGTAGTAGTATAAGATCTCTGCAGGAGCTAAAGCACGGAAAGAAATTTGATTCTTGTTATTATAATCTCCTTCCTCCTCAAAGGCTTCAGTTCAAAGCCTGAAAGGGCAAAATTTGATTTGTTCATTTTTGGATTGGTCCAAATAAATTACCATTCAGGGATTTCAATGTCTGGGAAAGAACAGGCGCCAAAATTTGTTTATATCAAAAGGACATACAGAGTCCTCATCTTATTCGTTTTACTCTAGAATCTGGGGCCAAAATATCTATCAACTATCTTACAAACTGAAAAGTGTTTAGTTTGTAATAAGTGTTGAAGGTAAACATTGCTGTGTTGTACTGTGTATTGAAGATCATAGTATCCTGGTTATATGCCTTTTCTCCATTTCTTTTCTTTGGCCTTTTACAGCACTTAATTAAATATTAAGGAAATTATTCACTAAAATTAGATATTAATATTAAATTAAATATTAAAGAAGTTACCAACTAATTTTTACATTTCATATTCTTATGGACTATTAATTATGTGTTTACCTTTTAAGATTCTGTGGCGTGGATGTGCAAAGGAGGGAGGCAGAGCTTAAAGCTGCCGAAGAGGCTGTCAACTACTTAAAGAAAATGGGCATAGTTGGAGAAGACAGCAAGCTAATTCCCAGTGCCATTGGTAAACCAGAGCCATCTATTAAAACCCATGGTGACAATGAAGTTTTAAAAAAATACGGTAACCCCATTTCAGCTATTGATGGTATTTACAATCAAGTACGTGCTGGCCTCAAAGATTCTCATTTAGCACCTCTATTTGAGTTCACCAAGGATGAAGGTTTGCCTCATTTCAAATGTACCTTGAAGCTGAAATGGCCAGAAGAGGTTGAATTTTCAGAAACAGCGTCGAGCAAAATGGAGGCGAAGACATATGTTTGTAAAATGGCGGTTGATTGGCTTATTTTGAAGAAAGCTGTTCATCAAAAAGGATTTCCTTTTTTATGTTCGAAAGTAAGTTGACTCTTAGTTGCTCTTTATTATTAACTCTTACTTGAATTTATTAATAATAATTGCATGTAAATAGCCTATATTTTCTGAATAAGACATATAATTTAATATACCCTTACGTTGAATCCTTTAAATTCTTTTAAAATTTTATTTTCAAGTGTAAGTTGAATTTATTTCTACATTTCGTGAAGCTTTAGTTCTTATAGCAATTATTGATATTATTTTTTTCATTTTTATTAATATACTCGCTTTTTCCTTTCAAAACATTGTAAATGCAAATCTAGAATGCTGTAAACTTCATTGAGGATAAACATCTAAGGAATTGCAATAGAGCGCTACAATCCACGGTATAATTCTTCTGATGGTTCTGCAGGTATAAATTTACACAACGGTAGCTTTGTTTAGTAATCACAATCTCCTTTAAGGCATCCTAAAGGTCGTAAACAGACAGTTAGGCGAACACAAAGTGCTGTAGTAACCTCACCTGGTATGGGGTCTTATGAGCCTCCCCCTTCACATATTGTTAGTTTAGATCCAATTGGTCGAAGTGATTTCCTGCGCCCTTCAGATGTTCGACGTCAAACTAGCTCAAATATTAAAACAATAAGTGAAAAAGCTGAAGGGGGAAACTGCGTTGAAAAAAACAGTGAGAAAGAAACGCGAGAAGAGAATTGCAATGAAAGGAAAAGTATGGAAATTTCGAATAACATTTCGAATGTACCTGTGTGGTACATAAAGGGATCGATTTCTAGGTTTGAACCTGGCACTTATGCAGGATTTTTTGTTTCAAGCTGGGGACTAATGACAATAAAACAAATCTTGTTAGATAATGTGAACAAGACATATAGGAGTTTTTTTAGGGGGGACCAAGGTTTTTTTAGGGGGGACAATGCTGAAAACAGTGGATCTCTGGCCAGTACGAAGAAGAAGAAGGAAAATTTTGGATTTCGCAAGGTTCATTGTAAAAAAATGGTCAGATTTGTTTCTTCTTCATCGCAGACGAAGTCTACACTTGACCAAAAGTTTGCCCTCTGATTTTTCAGCTCATTTTCTGATTTGAGCTCAATATGAGCTCAGCTCATATTCTTTTTCTCGAAGTCTTCAAAAAACATAATAAGCCTAACTTTTCCACTATCTATATATTATGTTATTAGCTAAATAGGATGGTCTTCTTCTTCTTCTATTTCATTAGGCGGGGCTTTTCATTCGAGACTATTTAGCCCTTTTCCTTTTGCTTCACTCTGTGAGCTGAACAGAGCTACTGAATTGGTTGCTTCTTATTTATCTTGAATCTCCTCAGTTATTTTGCAGTAAATCTTTTGAAGCTAGAAGTTGAAATATAAGAAGATATATATTGAGTTCTGTTTTCTGTGTTCAGGTATAGTCAGTCAGACTTTTAGCAGATAGTGAGATTTTGTGGTGTTTGAAGACGTTTTACAGTTTACAACGCAAGGTGTACTGTACAGATTATTACATTCAAATAGGCAATGGTCAATTGTAAGCGTATACGACGAATCTGGGAATAAGCTCGATGCCAACGCTAATAAAAAGTATTTTGCTAGTATTTGCAGAAGCAATCCACCAATTTCCAGTGTTCCCCCCTTGGCTGTTCTATCTGAAATACCTGTGATTTTCGCTCACGAAGTTGCATAGGTTCTTGAGAGACTTGACCCCAATATAGCAACTTACCCTGGAGACCTTCCAGCAACCCTGTACAAAAAAACGCAGCCTTTCTAACTGAACCTCTGGCTGCCTTATTAAACCAGTGTATGTTGAGTGGTACCTTTCCGGGAGATTTAAAACAAGCGGTTGTAACGCCATTACCTAAAGTTTCCAATCCAAAAGGGGTGAGTGACCTACGACCTATATCTTTGACCCCTATTGTATCTAAAGTTTTCGAACATTTTCCAAAGAAATGGTTACTAGAATATTTCTGTGATAAAATAGATCCCTGTCAGTATGGATTTTTCAAAGAGTCTAACATAATACATTATCTCATCAAAATTGTGGAAGAAGTCCTAGAGCATCTTGAAAATAAAGGTGCATTTGTAGAAATATTCCAAGCAGACTAAGAAAAGGCTTTCGACAAATCAAGCCATCCAGATATTCTTGAGTCAATGATAGATTTTAGAGCTTTTTTTAATTCGTATAGTTTATAGTTTTTTTACACGGACTGCAACAGTGTGTTAGTACTGATGGGGTACAATCGGATTTTCTTGAGGTGTCATGTGGAATACCCCAAGGTACCAAAACGGGACCTCTGTTTTATTTTTAATACTGTGTAACAAAATTGCGACTTGGCATGAAAACAGAGTGAATTTTGTGGATAATTTATCATTGCTGATACTTCAGAAGCTAGGATCCATGATTAGTACGGATGGAATACTTCGCCGTTTGGAGGCTGACTGTGAAGAAAAAGGGCTTTCAATTAATAGGAAAAAGTCAGCACTTATGAGAGTCTCGTTTTGAAAAAAAAAGTTCCTAGTCAAAGTGATATAAATGTGCCAATTGTAAATAATATGACAATTTTAAGTGTGACTTTTAACTCAAAAGTGTCATGGATGGATTACGTAAATAATTGTACTAAGAAGGCGAATATAGCATTGCGTAATCTAGTCACAATTCGGCGATTCGGTTTTGGTCGTTTTTCACTGGTGAATCTTTATAAACTGTACATTTGGAGTATTTTAGAGTATGCTTATCCTGTGTGGCATCCGGGGCTAAGTAAAGAGCAAAGAAATGACTTGAGAATGTGCAGAAACGAGCTACCCGTGCGATATTAGGTCCGGAATTCACGAATTATGATGAAAGCCTTAAAATCCTATGCCTAGAAGGAATTGATGCCAGGCGACACCAGTTTACAATGGAATTTGGACAGAAGCTTCTGGCGTCAAGCAGGCATCGAGGCTTGCTCCCTGAACCGGCACGAACAGGGTGTAATACAAGGCACCAGAATAAACTGGAGCCTTGTAAGCCCGTGGCTACCAGTAAGTGGCATAGAAGAGTGATTATTTAAATTGTATTTTGTGTTTTATTTAATTCATGTTATTTGACATAATAAATTTGTACTGTATCGTAATTGTTTCATTTTTTTACAATACCTGCAAAGAGGGGAGAAGGGAACTGAGTCAATTGAATTAGGGAACTGATATGAAAACGCCTGAAACTTTAGCCCATTTGAGCCAGACCGAATTCTATGATAAATTTTAGAAAAATACTTATTGGGAAGGGAGATAGAATTGGATTATTCTTATTAAACAGTACCTCTGATACTATCCAGTGGTAAATATCTCTGATTGTCCCACTTGGCTGGTCTCCCACTTGGGGATTGGTCTCCCACTTGGCTGGTCAATATCTATAGCATTTTTTTTGCGATTTCATCCACCTGATGGTTACCAGTTATACCTGAGTTAGTCATGATGGTTACGTGATGGTTAGTCAGATTTGTCTTCTCTTCTACTTCTTCTTCTTTGCTAGAGAAGTCTACACGTAGCTAAAAGTTTTTCCTCGGATTTTACAGCCAGTTCAGTTCACCTTCTTCTTTTTAAGGTCTTCCAAAAATATAATAAACCTAACCTGTCCACCATCTATTCATTATAGAATTAGCAAAGAATTACTTACTAATAAACCAAAAAAACGGTATCCCGAGGGAAAAAAGTTGCGCGATAGGAGTCTTGACCAGCTTAATTTTAACCTACCTGAATCCCCTGAACTTACTGCTAATAATCTTAACAGGCTCCTCGCTTCCATCGTCCAGATCTTTCCGGCATTCTCTTATCAATTATCAACACATAATCGCTCACCTTTTTCCCCCTTTATCTCTTCGTCTGAGATAGAGAGAAGAATCGCGAAACTAAGAAAAACGAGTGTTTGCCCTTTAGATATCCCATTTCATATTATTAATGCTTTCATTGACTTTCTTTCAAAGCCCTTGTATGTTCCTTGTTTTTAATGAGATTACTAACCAATTTCCGCAAATATGGAAACAGTTTCATAATTCCTTAAAAAAGAAAAACGGAGGTGCTTGGTTTTGAAGGTATTCGTCCTATTTCTCTCTCTTCTATATTCTCAAAGCTGTATGAAGGATTCCTTGTAGATTGGCCGAAAGAAAAAAAAATCTTACTCTTACTGACCTGAGCCAATTTGGGAACCTCAAATTCACTTCTACCTCCCATTACCTTGTTTCCCTTATTAACTCATAAGGGAAAATCCTCGAAAAGCCTAATTGCTCGCTAAATTCAAGTTCGATGGACCTTCAAAAACATTTGACCTTGTTAACCACAATATATTTCGTCAGAAACTTGTCACTGAATTCAATGCTAATTTCTTTCTGTTGAAATTGGTTCCCTTCTTCTTATCAAATAGATGGCAGGTAGTCAAAGCCAGAATAATTATTCCAGTCCCTTTCCTGTACACAATGGAGTACCCCACCGTACTTTCCTAGGTTCCCTTCCCTTTTCCAGTTATGATTAACAGCCTCGCTAAAGAAATTTCTGACAGATAGAAATTTGTTGATGACCTAACGCTTGTTGAAACCTGCTATAGAAATATAATAAGCAACCCAATGAGCACCTTCAATGACATTGCAGACGATGCCTCGAAATTAGATATGAGAGTAAACTGCTCTAAATCAATGAGAGTGTCTATATATTTCCTTAGCACCACACCCCGTTTTGTTAACCCTATCTCCCCAGAAATTTCATTGCCATCCTTTATATTACTTGGTGTCACAGTTTCTTCTAATTTAAAGTGAGATACCTACGTTAACAGGGCCGGAAGAAGGGAGATTGGAACGACTGGGCCCAATCGAGCCCCGTCTTTGAAAGAGGCCAGCGCTGCCATCAAACTAAGCAATTGATTTTTTTATTTGTGAAATGTTCTTTACAATTTCGGTAAGGTTAGCTTCTGGACAGAGATCATTTTCCAGGCTAAAACCAATGAAAAAAGACTATCTGATATCAGCAATAAATCCGGATAAACTAAATAGTTTAGCAGTTACGTTGATTAAAACTGAAGACGCAAGGACAATGATTTTAGAACCGTTTTTGAAAATTTACAGAACAAAAATTTAGAAATATGTTAATTCACGTGCTCATATTCGGTGATGTAAATTTCAAAAGGCATTTTCACCAGTTTCATAATATCTATGGCGACACAAACGTAAATTAACATAAGCACGAATTGAGGACAAAAAAGAATAAAAGAGGACAAAAATGTAAGCTCAAAATGAACAAACTGGATCATCAAATTAGACAAGATCAAGAGAATGACCTAAGAAATGTAAATGTACGGGTAATAATGAACAACCTAGACCATAACAAGTGACAAGACCAATTCAAGCAGCTAAGGCAAAAGACACTGAAAACGGTCTGAAACAATGATAAACGAAAATAAGGACCAAAGAAACATGTAATTAGAATATTATTGAAACCGATATTTAGAACAAGTCAAAAATGAAATTGAAGAACACAGAAACATTCAGTTAAAGGAAAAGTAGCAGTGAGAATCACAACAACTCAAAAACGAAAGGGAAGAACAATATATACAGTTACAAGACGTGCGACAATGAGGATTAGAACGAATCGAAATGAAAACGAAGAACAGAGAGAGAAGTGTGTGGTTAGAAGATACACGACAGCGAGAACAAAGAAATATGCAGTTAGAAGATAATAAGCAGTGAGAATTACAAGCAACAGCAGGAATCAGAATGTGTGCAAAATGAGAGTGAAGAACCAAGAGTTGTAGGGTTAGCAGACACGCGAAAGTGAATATTAGAAAGCGTCAAAATGACAGTGAAGAACAAAGAACTGTGCTGTTAGAAGAAAGCGAGAATCAGAACGAGTCAAAAATAAAGATACAGAAGAAAAAATATGATGTTACAACAACAACCCCGTCACATTCTTCGATGCCACCAAACTGTGGTACAAAACCATGCAAAAAACTACAAATATGTCGTAAGGGAAGCAAGGGCTAGTTGCAAGGTATTGGGACCGTTCAACTCGCTATGTATTCGCTGGAGAGTCCTCCATTTTCCCGCAGGAGAAGTAGCCAACAAAGATGGGGACTACTGCCTGTTTGGTCAAATTGCACTCCTGTATCATCAATTTTCAAATTGAATTTTCTTGGCCTGTTATAGGACTTCATTTGCTCTCTAAAGAGTTCCACAAACAAATACGAAACTGGAACTCATGTTTTGCTTTAGCTTCAGTCAACGTAAGTGATGATCGAACAGTAAATAGTCGTAATGTTTTCAGCTTCAAAATAACGGAAAAAATTTATCAGAAAATCAGTTTAACGGCACACTCATCACAGACCCCTGAAAATAATTTTGAACTATATTCATATTGCCAATGTACTTTTTAGGGGTACGGGTTCGATCCCTGGTGTGGCCAGTTATTCGGGTTTGGGACGCGGGTCAGTAGTGTGACTCTGTAAGCTTAGCCAGAGTCGACCCACCTCTAAATGGGTACCTGGAGAAATCTCGGGAAGGTAAGCAGGAAGGGTGTGCGAGAGCACAGAATGTCTGGCCCCCCAGCCCCCCATTGCATTTCCTGGCTAAGGGCCATGAAGCGGAGATCAGCACCACCGGTTTGAACCATAAGGGCCTAGTGCCGTCATACTTACTTTACTTACTTATTTACATATAGCTTATGCATCTATTTCCTCTTTAAGCTCCTAAATAAATTTTGTGCCCCCCTTCTAATTCTTTAAGGATTTATACTTCCTTTGTCCGCTCGCATGTTGCTTGTCCTGTTCGGCACCCTGGCGTCTCCCGCAAAAAATCTTAAAAAATTGAATCCATCCAAAAAAGAGCCCTGCGTTGTGTTCCACACTATTTTCTTCTAAGAAAAGCCAGTATGGAAACACTTGAGCGCAGGAGGGATTTGTTGTGTATCGGTTTTGCAAAAAATGCAATAGCAAATCATCGCACGGAAAATATTTTCCCCAAAAGACACTTCCCAACCAGATTACGACCTTCTCGGTTAGTTTCTGAACCCGTTCTTGTTTATCTTGTCTCCCATTCGCTGCTTTACCTCCAGATGTTAAAAAAAAAATTTGTCCCCTTAATTGCGGAATAAATCTACAAAATATCCTGGTAGTTTTTCCTTTTAATTATTTCGTACTGTTTTCGCTCAAGTTATGCATTTTGTTGGCTTATTTTGCCCCCCCCCCCCCCTACCATTTTGTGCATGTCCCTTTAAATTTTTTTTTATTGTATGTATTACCGAGTTTTTTTTTTAGCTTTACCAGTTTTTACCTTTTTAACTAGATCTGACGCTGCATTTTAATTACTTTGACTAAGGAATGATTTTTAATTCTGTTATGGTTGTTTTGGCATTTTTGCCAGTTTTTTAGTTTTCTTTTTTTTATATTTTTTGTGCTTGTTTTTTTTATGATTCCGAAATTCAAATTTAGCTCTTTGGGGCTTGTGATTGACATTTTTGAAATAAATATCTTATCTTTAAATTGGCTGGTCTGTCAGATTTGTTTCTTCTTCTTCTTCGCGAACGAAGTCTACAGGTAACTAAAAGTGTTTCTTCTGATTTTTGAGCCAGCTTGGCTCATCTTCTTATTAAGGTCTTCCAAATAAAGTAAATCTAACATGTCAACCATCTATTCATTAAAGAATTAGCTGAATTGGATTGTTTTTCAGATTTGTTTCTTCTTCTTCTTCTTCTTTGCGAACGGAGTCTACACGTAACTAAAAGTTTTTCCTCTGATTTTTAATCCAGCTCGACTCCTCTTGTTCTTATTAAGGTCTTCCAAAAATATAGTAAACCTAACATGTCCACCATCTATTCACTATAGAATTAGCTAAATTAGATTGTATGTCTGATTTGTTTCTTCTTCTTATTCGCGAACGAAGTCTACATGTGACTAAAAGTTTTTCTTGTGATTTTTCAGGCACCTCGGCTTGTCTTTTTCTTTTTAAGGCCTTCCAAAAATGTAATAAATCTAACCCTGTCCACCATCTATATATTACAGAATCACCTAAATTGAATGGCCAGTCAGATTTGTTTCTTCTTTTTAGCAATCGAAGTCTACGCGCAACTAAAAGTCTTTCCTCTGATTTTTCAGCCAGCCCGTCTTGTCTACTTCTTCTTAAGGCCTTCCAAAAATGTAAAAAACCTAACCCTGTCCACCATCTATATATTACAGAATCACCTAAATTGATTGGCCAGTCAGATTTGTTTCTTCTTTTTAGCAATCGAAGTCTACGCGCAACTAAAAGTCTTTCCTCTGATTTTTCAGCCATCCCGTCTTGTCTACTTCTTCTTAAGGCCTTCCAAAAATGTAAAAAACCTAACCCTGTCCACCATCTATATATTACAGAATCACCTAAATTGAATGGCCAGTCAGATTTGTTTCTTCTTTTTAGCAATCGAAGTCTACGCGCAACTAAAAGTCTTTCCTCTGATTTTTCAGCCATCCAGTCTTGTCTACTTCTTCTTAAGGCCTTCCAAAAATGTAATAAACCTAACCCTGTCCACCATCTATATATTACAGAATCACCTAAATTGATTGGCCAGTCAGATTTGTTTCTTCTTTTTAGCAATCGAAGTCTACGCGCAACTAAAAGTCTTTCCTCTGATTTTTCAGCCAGCCCGACTTGTCTACTTCTTCTTAAGGCCTTCCAAAAATGTAATAAACCTAACCCTGTCCACCATCTATATATTACAGAATCACCTAAATTGAATGGCCAGTCAGATTTGTTTCTTCTTTTTAGCAATCGAAGTCTACGCGCAACTAAAAGTCTTTCCTCTGATTTTTCAGCCAGCCAGTCTTGTCTACTTCTTCTTAAGGCCTTTCAAAAATGTAAAAAATCTAACCCTGTCCACCATCTATATATTACAGAATCACCTAAATTGATTGGCCAGTCAGATTTGTTTCTTCTTTTTAGCAATCGAAGTCTACGCGGAACTAAAAGTCTTTCCTCTGATTTTTCAGCCAGCCCGTCTTGTCTACTTCTTCTTAAGGCCTTCCAAAAATTGTAATAAATCTAACCCTGTCGACCATCTATATATTAAAGTCTCACCTAAATTGAATGGCCAGTCAGATTTGTTTCTTCTTCCTAAACTGAAATTGAATTTTTTTTTATTTGTGTGCTTATTGCTCTTAATTTATATTATTTTATTCTTGTGAAGTGAAAAAAACGAAAGAAATGCTATCAACATATTCAATTATTTCTTAGAATATATGTTCAGTGAACTAGTCCTTTCACACCACAGAACCTGTTTTCGCTGAAATTAATGAAAATCTTCCCTTTCTATAAAAAAAAAAAAAAAAAAAAAAAAAAAAAAAAACACGGCGGTCCAGTGAAAGTGAAAATTCTGTCTCAAAGTGATAAAAAGCCTGAGTGTTATATTCGTGATTATTTACGTGTTTTCAAATTTCTTGCGTGAGAATAACCCCTAAGCATATTCAAAGTGTTGTTTGGCCTTCTGGGTGTTATTTGGATTTTAGTGGATGTAATACTAGTGGTCTTTTATAAAATAAAGGTTAAAAAAGATGAGAATGACATCTGAATAAACATTTAAAATGAAATTTCTAGTAGAAGAGGTAGACAAAAACTGGAAATTTTGGATTTTGAAGCAAAACCCAATATCGTTCTCAGTTTTTTTTATATTTTTTTTGTGTTCATGTGCTGGCATATAGATATATATCTTGAGTATAATTTCATCAATCTCCTGATAGATTGTTATAGCTGAAGTAATGTAGTTGTTTTTATAAGGTTTCGAGAAAGGGTCCTCCTACCAATTCTTTAACTTCCGTGACAATTTGTGGAAATCTTGAGGCGCGAGGCGCGAGGTTCTTGAGGTATCTTGAGGCGCGAGGTTCCTCATTTTTGTTATTGATAACACCTGTTGAATTAGCGACTGAAAAGTCATTTGATAAATTCAGCTTTATCCATGTCCTGTTTTATTGATAGTCCTTTTAAGAATTTATAGAAAGTCTTTCTTTCATAGTTTTCTAAGAATGTGACTTTAATCTGTTGACTGTAAGATTCTTGGGGAGGAAACTTCTAGTTTTTTTCGTGCCGTAGAACAAATCCATTGTGAATAAATTTATTTCAATATAATGTAGCACTGAAAATGTTAAAAGAAGGATAGGCGACTTTAACGTTGTAGCTTTACGAGATTTCCTGGGAGGTCTTCTTAAGCTGTAAACTTAAGCTGTAAATTTCCTAGTTGTGGAAACACTTTGAGAGGATTAAACTGTTCATTTTTATGAAAAACATTGTCTTAAAAAAAAATAATTGTTGTAAATATTTATTTCTAGGAAGAATTGGAAGCCTTTAATGCAGAATACAACGCTGGAGTTCCTGTTTTGTTTCCTGAATCGTTTGTCAAAGAGGCCAGGAACTTTTTAGAAGCAGTAAAAGAGCTAGAAAAATTCCCTCAGCCTGTTACAACAAAAATGGTAAAAAAATGAAAAAAAGTTTTGTATTCCCATGTTACTAATTAATTTTTCTATAAGTAGAGCATAAATTTAGACTCAAAAAATAGTCACAAACTTAAGAGTAGACCCTGGCACCGCGCCGATGAGGGAAGACCGGTGGTGGCGGGGCCAAAAACAGCTGCAGCGTTGCGCCGCCGGCCGGCCACCGGTAAAACGTCAGTGGCGTGCCGCCGGCACGATCAATGTTGACCGCAAACATTAATGTTTTCATCAGTCTTTCTCAAATCACAGCTTAAATTTACAAATTTACTTTCTCTACTCATTGACAGTACACTTTCATAGGATACTCCATCTAGTAGCTACTGGTAGCAACCAAAGTGTCATATTCTTGTTAAAGTCTCTCATCTCCCTTCACACTCCCTTTTGTATTTTTTTTTAAAGTAGCCATATAATGTTCTATAAGATCCGTCTCTGCTTTAAACTAAAAAATATAATTATCTTTTTGGCATCCCTGCTTTTAATAAAAAAAAATAAGATATTATCATTTAAATATGATAATTCCCTAACCCCCCCCCCCCTTCTGGATACCACCTTGATAGAATACCGTCTCTACTTTAAATTAAAAAAGAAATAACTTTTTAGCATCCCCGCTTTCAATAAAAAAATTGAAGGTACTATCATTTAAATATAATAACTCCCTATGCCCCCCCTCTGGATACCATCTTGATAGGATACCGTCTCTGCTTTAAATAAAAAAAAAAAAACTTTTTGGCATCCCTGCTTTAAAAAAAAAAACAACGAGGTATTATCATTTAAATATGCATACCTTCATTATAGGATACCGTCGCTGCTTTAAATTAAAAAAAAAA
This sequence comes from Artemia sp. Qi Xiang Cuo, assembly GCF_049724085.1. NCBI lineage: Eukaryota > Metazoa > Arthropoda > Branchiopoda > Anostraca > Artemiidae > Artemia > Artemia sp. Qi Xiang Cuo. Next base: position 7,360,810 of record NC_142805.1, read on the forward strand.
TAATTAACTTCTTGGCATCCCTGCTTTCAATAAAAAAAAATCGAGATACTATCATTTAAATGTAATAACTCCCTACCCCCCCTCTAGATACCACCTTGATAGGATAGGTTTCAGATTTACACTAAAAAAATAATTTACTGAATAATTAACTAGGTCACTATATGGTTCAAACAAACACGCGAAATAACGTTAAACAGCTTAGCGTTCCTTAAAAAATTGAGGTTATGAGTAAAGGGGTACAATGACAACTCAAAAATCTCGAAGTTATTCAGATATCCTCAAATTATTGGAAAACTGAGTCATAGATTCGCCGTGGGGTTCAATAAGATCCAAAAAATCTAATTAAAAGGTAGCTTACACAAAAGCCAAATTAGGCCAGTAGCCTTTGAGAAATATCAAAATATCCAATACAATGAACAAGTCCCAATGGGGGGCCCTGGGTGTATCAAAATATTTCAATGGTTTCCCAAGAAATTTCATATCATTTTCTTCCGTCTCCACTTTAAATGAAAAAATAATTATCTGTGGCATCCCTGCTTTCAATAAAAAAAAAATGAGGTATTATCATTTAAAAATGATAGCCCCCTATCCTCCTCCCCTATAGGCAATAATTTACAATTTTTTTATGAATCATATTTTTGGGGTAACTTCCGTTTCAATCTTTAATTCCCCAACCTTGTACATAGCTTAGTCTATAGCTAAATTTTGTCTCAATAGAAGTTCTTTTTTTAGGGCGGTAAAATTTTTTGAGAAAGAAGATTGTACTTTCTTTAATCTATCAGGTGTTCAACAATTGTGTATTGAACATTAAGAAAATATTATCTAAAAACAGCAAAAGAAAACCAAATTTTGCAAACTTACGATTCAGCTGTAGAAACAATCTGTTGACTATCAATTTCAAAATTTAACTGACGCTGTATAGAAGTAAATGTGTTCTGTTCAACCCAAAAATAAAATTCTTGACTACAAATGATGTAAGAAATAGCAATTGGGAAACTGCATTCAAAATGATTTAATCTCATTTCATAAAGATGATACTCTTTTTTTCAACATATGAAGAACTGTGTATATTGCAATTGCATCTGTCTGGATTTTATGCAAAGTAATAAAAGAGATGAAAATTGACGAACAAGAAAGTAATGAAGAATTATGGTATGGAAAGTAATATTTGACAGGAAAACTCTCTGGTGATAAATCTCTAGGGGTGGTACCGTGATTGGATGATTTTCGGGGATTCGGAGAATCAAATTTTTTTTTCGGGGTGACGCATAGATTTTCGGGGAAATAAACACAAAATTCGGGGATAATGCAAGCTCTGCTTGATTTCTAATCAGGAAAATCGAAATACTAAACCATACGAGAAAGAAAAGCTCCGACTTTGCAATTAATGCAATAAAGAACTGCCGCAAAATTAATTCAAAGTCAGCTGAACACCGCCACCTCTGCTGGCGGTGGCGTGCCTGCGGCGTGACGGTGGTTTAGCGACACTTCGGCGGTGGTCAACCAGGCCTCTCGTTGGCGGCGTTCGGTCAATCCGCCGGCGCGGTGCTGGGGTCCATTTAAGAGCCATAAAAACAAAAATTTAAGAGCCACGCAAATAAAAACCAAATAAAAAGCTTAAATACGAGTAATGGTGCAATAACTCTTAAGTCAAACTTGCAGACAGGACGGGGGTGTGCGAATCGGCACCAGATTGATAGCCAAAAACCACAATCGTTTACAATCTGGATAACGGAGTCTAGCCATCCTAACGTTTCTTTCGTGATTGATAGCCTTAGAAAATGGGATCGAATCACATTTTTCTTACAGTTAGATTGTATGATAAAATTAAATAGATGAGAACACGAGGGGCAGAAAACCACTGGACAGAAAGGTATTTATTCTGCTTTGTTCAGGTTTACTTCAAAACGTTAATTTTTCTTCTTCTTTTTTTTTTAGCACTGGAGACGGACTGGCGGGGGCCCTTGCTGAAGCCCTTGCCTTTTTCAATTTAATTTTTTTTTTGTCCAGTGACTAATATTACCCTCGTTTTTGGGCTATTTAATTTTATTATTCATTTATAATGTTTTTTTTTGTTTGTCATACGTTATTGAATATGCTATTGTAAATCGAAGATTGGCAGGATTGATACAAGATACTAGGGTATAGGGTATACTAGGGTATACAGGACTGCTCTTATTGATGTTTGAAGTAAAGATTACCATCTAGTTGTGTCTAGGATTAATCTAAAGCTGAAACTTAGGAAGAGTAACTACCTTCCGAGAGGCTATGACGTTGGTAGATTCCAGGATGAGACTCTCAGCGAAACTTTCCAGAAACAATTGGTTCCTGAACTAGAGAGTTTGAAATATATATATATATATATATATATATATATATATATATATATATATATATATATATATATATATATATATATATATATATATATATATATATATATATATATATATATATATATATATATATATGAATATATGAACTAAAACATATTTATATGTTTCTATAATTTATACTACTTTTTGTTTTAGGAAAATCAAGCTATTGTTCTCGAACCAAACGAAATTCTAGACGAAGAACTCCTCCCACAGAGACCAAGAGAAGTAAATGATCCCGAAGATACCAGAGAAGCTTTTAACTGTATTAATCCTTTCACGGGTAAACCTTCTAGTAAACCCTACTCAGCTACGACTCTTACCAATCGTGAAGTAGCCCTAAAAATGTCCCTAACCGATAAATGGAACACAGCATTTAGGTAATTAGTTCCTCTTCGATATACTTTCTGCTATTAATAGGAAGACTGGGGGAGGTTTACCGTTCTGGGCTGCATAAAGACTATATTGAAGTATCTCAGATTCTTCAGATTCTCAGTTTCTCAGTTCTTCTGAGAAACTCAGTTCTGAGAACTGAGAACTCGTTCTTCAGATTCTCCGTTCTGGGCTGTACAAAGACTATATTGAAGTATCTCAGATTCTTCAGATTCTCAGTTTCTCAGTTCTTCTGGGAAACTCAGTTCTGAGAACTGAGAACTTAGAACTCAGTTCTTCAGATTTTCCGTTCTGGACTGCATAAAGACTATATTGAAGTATCTCAGATTCTTCAGATTCTCTGATTCTCAGTTTCTCAGTTCATCTGAGAAACTCAGTTCTGAGAACTGAGAACTGAAAACTCAGTTCTCAGTTCTTCAGATTCTCAGTTCTGGGCTGCATAAAGACTATATTGAAGTATCTCAGATTCTTCAGATTCTCAGTTTATCAGATCTTCTGAGAACTGAGAACTCAGTTCTCAGTTCTTCAGATTCTCATTCTGGGCTGCATAAAGACTATATTGAAGTATCTCAGATTCTTCAGATTCTCAGATTCTCAGTTTCTCAGTTCTTCTGAGAAACTCAGTTCTGAGAACTGAGAACTCAGTTCTCAGTTCTTCAGATTCTCCGTTCTGGGCTGCATAAAGACTATATTGAAGTATCTCAGATTCTTCAGATTCTTAGTTTCTCAGTTCTTCGGAGAAAATCAGTTCTGAGAACTGAGAACTCAGTTCTCAGTTCTTCAGATTCTCAGTTCTGGGCTGCGTAAAGACTATATTGAAGTATCTCAGATTCTTCAGATTCTCAGATTCTTAGTTTCTCAGTTCTTCTGAGAAACTCAGTTCTGAGAACTCAGTTCTCAGTTCTTCAGATTCTCCGTTCTGGGCTGCATAAAGACTATATTGAAGTATCTCAGATTCTTCAGATTCTCAGTTTCTCAGTTCTTCTGAGAAACTCAGTTCTGAGAACTGACAACTGAGAACTCAGTTCTCATTTCTTCAGATTCTCAGTTCTGGGCTGCATAAAGATTATATTGAAGTATCTCAGATTCTTCAGATTCTCGGTTTCTCAGTTCTTCTGAGAAACTCAGTTCTGAGAACTGAGAACTCAGTTCTCAGATCTTCAGATTCTCCGTTCTGGGCTGCATAAAGACTATATTGAATTATCTCAGATTCTTCAGATTCTCAGATTCAGTATCTCAGGAGTATTTGTAATTTCATGAGTTTTCTGTAGAAGATAATCGTAATCTGCGCTTTGACCCTCATTTTTTGCTTGAAGCCTCAGACGGAGAATTTTGTTGATTCTTTTCACTCAAAAGATTCGTTACTTGACCAGCTGCAAGTTGGAGTGAAACCACTACATCTTCAAAATGGATTAGTTTGGCTTAGTGGATTGGTAGACAAGGGTGGACGAGGGATTTGTGCATAGTTTTTTGTGTATAGTTTTGATATATAGTTTTTGTTCAAATGTTTTTTCATTATTTAATTTTACGATATCCAAAATCCAAAATCAATTAAAAATAAGAGAAAAAGCAGGAAAAACAAGAAAAAGGAAAGAAATGGAGATGGAGAAGGGGGGGGGGCTGGGAGGGTAAATTAAATTAAGAGAGATAATTTTCAGCTTAAGGGTCAGGGGTGGTAGGAGTAGGAATTTCCATCAAATTTAGTTTCACAAAATTTGGTATCAAAAACACACATTATTTAAATTAAAGAAAGAACAATCTTTTTGCACCCAAAGTGAATAGCGACATAAAAAGTCAAAACGGACCCATATTATCTCGTATATGTGCCCTTTATGAGAATTCGTGTAAATTATAAACTATACTGTATTAGTGAAACTAGTTACTAATCTTTCCTCTCCCTTTTCAACCCCTTCTCCCTCATATACGGAATAAATTTGAGGTACGTATCGAGCTCCTCTATAAGTATGCCTCTTCAATAGCATGCAATTGTGTCATTTTAATTTAATTTAGATTATTTTAATATAATTTAGTCTACTTTGATTTTTTTTTATTGCTCTAGTTTTATTTTTGTGAATCAAAAAATAATTATAAACAGTTAAAAAATATTTCAATTGTTCTGGGTTATTAAATTTAAAGTTTTCTACGTGTATCATCTATTATGCTTAATTCGATAAGTGGTATCACTTTTTCATTTCTTAAGATAATAGTTTCTTACATAATTATTCTTTAACGTAATTTAAACTCTTCATTTTAATACATTTGCTCAATTCTATTTTTCAATTTGTATTTGTTCAATTCCATTAATTCTATTTATTGTTATTTTTTAATTTTGTCGACATTGTTTTATTTTCTATTTTTTTCCCATAACTTTTATACCTGATTATTTTTTGGTATATTTATTCGTAATAAATAATTGTTCTACTACCACTAGGACAGACTTGTGCGCCTCGTGGCCTGTGGGCTGAATGTAACCCTTTTGATTCAAACCTGTAGTCCTTGTAATGATTATCTTCTTGCATTGGTTATTGACTGCAATTTATATAAACAATTAATATTCAAAAATTTATTCAAAGGTATACGGTGTTTATTTTAGTAGTCCCACCTTATCTCCTTTCAATCCCCAGTCTGCACTGCTCAAAGTAACTCTGCGCTGCTCAAAGTAAGTCTGCGCTGCTCAAAGTTTAAAAAGGAAAATGTTTTATATTGCGTTATATGTTATTTTATATTATTGATATAATTATGTATTATTTATGAACGCGTCATTTAAATATTTTATAAACCCTATAAAATACGTCTTATCTCATTTTCATTGCCCCTGTGTTTGAGCAGTCGTTCATAAAGAACTGGGACAAGAAGTCAAACTTTAGCGTAAAGGGGGAAAGGGAGCTCAGGGGTTGAGGAGAGGCAACACCCCTTATATACAGAATAATTTCTGATCATGTAAAATTTAATGTTGATCTCTATTTTCATTGAAATTTTTTTTTGTTTAAAGGATATGCAGAAACAGATATTCAACAATAGTAAAAGAAAAGTAAAAATATTCTTACCCTCCCCCCCCCTCTTAAAAAAAAGTGAATTGGCGCCTCTGGTAAATAGTTTTTGAACTTATTTATGGGTTGTATTATTCTCATTAATATTAATATTCTCAATATTCTCATTAGTATTCTCATAATATTCTCATTAATATTCTCATATTATTCTCATTAATATTCTCTTAATATTCTCATTAGTATTCTCCTATTATTCTCATTAAATATTCTCATAATATTCTCATTAATATTCTCATGTTATTCTCATTATTATTCTCATAATATTCTCATATTATTCTTATTAATATTCTCATAATATTCTCATCAAGATTGTTAAAATTCTCATGAATCAGTGGATTTGAAGACAATCTACTGAACCCTGTTGTTGATATTTGTTTGTATTCCTTTTTTCTTTTTTCTCTATCATTATTATCTTTATTATCATTATTATCTTTTTCTATAACAAAGTGACTGACTTTAATATTTCGCATATAATTCTTATTGTTCGTCTATTTTATAGACCTTTACTATTAGATGTCCTACAACGAAACCAAGTTGTTATTGTATCGGGCCATACCGGCTGTGGTAAAAGTACACAAGTGCCACAAATGATTTTTGATGCTTATATAGAGGCCCATCATGCCACAGAGTGTAATATTATTGTAACAGAGCCACGAAGATTGGCTGCCATATCTTTGGGAGAATGGGTGGCGAGAGAAAGAGCGGAGACTGTTGGCCATTCAGTTGGATATAATGTACGACTTGATTCAGCTATGCCACAGGAACCGGGGGGTATAGTCTATTGCACTGGAGGGGTATTACTCAGGTAAGTTTTTTTTTTTTTTTTTTTTTTTTTTTTTTTTTTTTTTTGTAAGACTGAAAATAATCACTTATGAAAGTGTATATACAACCTAATGAAAATTCCAAAGCCATGGGTAAATTGGGCAACAAGCCCCCTCTGCTATTTTTTTTACTACCAGGCTGGAAAGAACAAGGTACGCAGCCCTTATATCAGCCCATATTACACTCAATTTAAATTAGTAGCGCTATACTAACTGTACGAAGAATTTCATGGGACTTCTTTGCGTCCTTGATGATAAAAAAAAGAAAACAAAAAAATTATCTGATGCAAGCAGGCTTGACATAAAGGAGGAATCCAGGGGGAATTCTTTTTTTGGCATTTAAAAACTAAAGCTAGAGATTTTAATTTTTCAGCTGACCCTTGTTATTGAACTATAATTTCAGGGTAGTTTCACTATTTTTTCCACGGATTAAGAAGCTTAATAATATTGCAACCGTATATGTACGATTTGTCAATTGTCTTGTATAATTAACCTCTGCTTACGGTTGTCAAGAAGTTAGGATAAATCTAGAATTGCAAATTCGAAGACAGTCTGCGAAACTTGATTCTCATGAACCGTAAAAAAAAAAACCTGTTTTGTGGACTGCAGTCCTATTTTCAATAACTAGACCCCCTGGTGCAACCTGATATCTTCATTTGCATTGATTTTACTAAATAGGAAAGAAAAGTAATTAATATGTTGGAGGGGGGGGGGGGGCATGTTAAAATTTCTCCCTGGCTCCAGTCTTGGCTTATGGTGGTATCAGCCGGAAAGCGCACAATACTAGTAGTACAGGCAAACTAGAGTTTGACCCCAAACAAATTGCAACAGAAATGATTTTTACACCATGTTGTAGAGAGAAAAACAAACAAACTGAACAACATATCTAAAGTTGCACATTCTAGGTCGACGCAAAACTAGTTGTTTGTGCATATTGTGTCAGTTTTCTCACTTTCCTAGCAAAAAATTAACTTCTGGTAATGGTCTGTTTTTCTTGTGCTGAATCATTATTCCGATGTTAAAAGACGAAATGAGTGTGAAAATTGAGTCAAATTTGGTGTACGGTACATAAAAAAGTTTCATAATCATCAATATTAGATTATTACGCTTCTTGTTGTCTTGACCCCCTTTTTTTTTATCAGACCATTTTTTGCTGGCTAAATTGTCGGTTTTGAGATCTAATAATTAGTTAACCGGAATCTGATCGTCACTGGCTCCATTTCCTGATGGGTCGGCCTAAAAAAGTGATTGCAAGATGTTTATTAAAGCATGAAAATATTAGAAAAGGGAAATTATATATGAAACTAGTTTTTAAAATCCCTAAAATAGGCCGATACTTAAAATCCCTCTTGCAATAAACTATTATCAACACACAGACTAGTCATCACAACTGGTGAAATTATCGAATCAACTTCATGAACATTTGAAAGAAAGAATCAAACTCCGACTAGTATTCACAACTTATTCTTTTGATTCAGATATCTAAAGTTCGACGTCCTCCTCATCGTTATAGCTTTCAATTCTTGGAGAGTTAGAACATGCTGTCCCTTTGCACGTTTTGCATGTCGCAGTGCAAGATAAGCCGTTTTTGAAGCAGCTATATCTCGTTAAGCTACATTCTAGTTGACAGGAGCACTTCACGATTTTCAGAATCAGACGAGGGGTTGGTGGGACGTCAGTAGTCAATGTCATCTTTATTTTTTCCATCCCATTTCTCGGCGTTAAGTTCGTAAACAGGATATCCACTCCATACATGAACTTGGTAGAAAACCCTGTAACTGTGGAATTTAGCCACATCAGAAGTTGTGTATTTGTACCACTGTACCACTTCCATTGGTAAGGCCACCAGCCGTTTTGAGACATCACATGAGCTCCTGCTCAATGACAAGTTCCGTGGAGAGTCAGGCCCAGAATCTAACAGAACGTCTAATCACATGCATCCCATTCTGGAAGGCTTGATAAACGGCAGGATAGATTTCTTGGAGCTTGACCATTCGCTGGAGGTAAAGCTGGCAGGATTTTCTGTAATTGTAATGCCCAGACGCCGCCAGATAAGGTAGAATGTCAGAGGTTGATTTTAAGTGGAGATCCCAGAACCCAGACTGTTCGGCTCTTAAGAAATTTCGCAGTACGGATACCATATCGGATCATTGGAACCACAGTTTCGAGGTTCTGTACTGGAACAGCTTGTTAGGTGGCGGATATATTGAATGACTTTTTTGTATCTATAGATGGCAAGATATCAAACACGGGCATTAACGACACCTAATAAATGATTACTCGGGGTAATTTTCAATTGTGACTTTTTAACTTACGGCTTTATTCAAGAAATCACTTGCACAAAGCGTGGGGCGAAACGTTGATACGATTTATTGCATTCAAAGGTAATGAAAGTGGTGTAGCTGCCTTCTGTGCGTTAACTGGTCTACGCGCCAACCATAATTTATCAACTTATTTTTTTTTACCAATAATCGATGAATTGGGGGACAATAAGTGCTAAAAGAAACATGTCAAATGAAAATAAAAAAGGGCAAATTGATGAATATGAAACGGGTTTTCTAGTAGACACTATATCCGATTAATTTGATTTTTGGGCTCAGCTCATTGAACTAGAGTGATTAGTTAATTAATAATACACTTAAAAAGCGAAAAAAAAACCCAGAAAATTTTGACTCTGCAGTTACAGAGCACATTTTTGAAAATTCAGATCTTACTAGTTTGTTTAATCAAGCTAGCCTAATTTCGCACGACAAAGGTATTGTCCAGCACTACAGAGAAGCTGTTGAAATTTATAAATACTAACATGTAGGTCTAACTTTGAACAGGGATTCAGGTGATTTAGGAAGAAATGAGTCGTATTTCAGCTTTCTCAAAAGAGAAGCCGCTAATTTCGAAGTCCCAGATATAAACCTTGTCACAATTTCCAAATCACTTAATCAGACACGTCAACAACCCGTTAAGTCTCAAAGAGTGTCTGCGAGGAATGCAATTATTAAAATCAGGAGTCAGATGACATAGCTCTCAAACTCATTCAATGTTGTTTCGTTTTGGTTTGAGTGAATGAATGTTTGTCTTTTATTTCTCAGTTATTCGCTAGTATCCGTCGATAGCGGTTCAATTTTCAATTTCTTTATAAATCACGGATATTGATGAATGACTCACTTTTATTGTTGTTAGGTATTTGGTTTTAATTCTTAAAATTTTTTGGCTTTTATTGATTTTTATTCATCTTTAAATTTTTTTTTTATTGCTTTCTTTCACATTCACATTGACTTTCCGCGTTTTATTTGTTGATATGTTCTTCGGCACTCGCATTGATTATATTTTTTCGTTTTGTGCTGAAGAAGAGGCGTTTGTCACCTCGAAATTTTCGCTTTGTTGTGTTTTTTTCAGTATTTTCATTTGGCCTTTAAAAACCGCATTTTTGCTCTTTTTTCTTTCTTTATGTTATGTCAGGCCAATGTGGTCTAAGAAATTTAAAGTCGTTAGCTTAAAAAAGTCTTCATAGATGTGATAAGGGATGCACATTTTTCCTTTAAAAAGGCAAAATTATAAAAAACAAAATTGAAAATAGTAATTTTCGAAATTTTTTTTTCTGTTTTCAGGCGGCTGCAGTTCGATCCATCCTTGACGGGTATATCCCACGTAATTATTGACGAAGTACATGAGCGTGACATCACTAGTGATTTTCTTCTCATACTTCTCAAGGACGTCCTTAAGCGCAATTCAAACCTACGAGTTATTCTGATGAGTGCCACTGCTGACATACAGAAACTGATTAAATATTTCGACGCACCACATTTAAATATGGGAGGTGTGTCTCACCCTGTTAAGGAAATTTTCTTAGAGGATTTGTGGCATGAATCAACTGAGAGGGGTATTGACCTCAAATTGAGCCATCGTGGGGTCGGTGTTGATGTGGATTTGGTTGCACGAGTGATACAATATGTTGACGCTAAAGAAGGGCCAGGGGCGATATTGTGCTTTCTCCCAGGATGGGGAGAGATTGCCCAGGTTCGGAGAAAACTGAGTCAATACTTTGTTGATGAAATGAAATATTGGATTCAGCCACTACATTCTAGGTAAGTGATGTTAGAGGATGCTCAGAAATATTGTAACGAACATTCGATCAAATTGTTTAAAACTTTTAAAAAACGATTTAACTTATTTGACCGACGATTATCGTTTTGACCGTTTTGATGAATCTTAAACAAAGAAACAAACGTTTGCTTAAAGAAACAAACATTAATGATAGAAGAAAAAAAAAGAGAAAGAAGTCTCAATAATTTTTCTTGCCAATACAATTTGAAAATCAAAATATTTTTTTTTGGTACGCTCAGTGGAAAAACGCTCAGTAAAAAGCGAATAAAACAAAACTTACTTAAGAAAATTTTTTGTATGCTGACCAATGGTCTGCGTTGAGCAGGTACCGATCTTCTGATTTGATGTGTTCTCCCGGGAGTGTAATGCGTGGTTGGGGGTAAATCATCCGACGCTTCCCATGTTTTTCCCCCAGATTTGTCCAGGTACCCATTTAGAGCTGGGTCGACTCTGGCTGAGCTTACAGTGTCGCACCATTAACCAAAGTAAATAACGAGTGACACCAGGAATCGAACCCCTGACCTCAGGATTTCAAAACCGGAGCCGAAAAAAATAATAATAAAAGCAGACTTGGATGATTTTCCGCCAATGGAAAATTCTAAGCTGTACCTTAGGGAGGTCATTTAGGGAGGTAATTGAAACTACAAAATACACTCTTAAAGACTTTGCTTTAAACAGAGAGGCTGGGGATATTTTGATAAACCCTACTTACGTTAATTCTAGGATTAACGTAAGTAGGATTCGAATCCTAGTGTATCCAATTATTTGATTTGTGACGAGGTCAGTGGCGTGACTCTGTAAGCTCAGCCAGAGTCGACCCAGCTCTAAATGGATGCCTGGAGAAATCTGAGGCTAGGGTAAGCAGGTAAGCAAGCAACATTGTTTAAATTGAAACTATTAATTTTAAAATCCCAAGATATTTCCTTATAAAATCCCTTCCTAAAAAGTAATCACCGGATCGACTAAAGACCACAGCATCTAAATAGAAAATGACATCAACCCCTATCAGGAGAGTATCAGAATATGACACAGAATCAGTTTTTAAGCCTAATTAAAGAGTGAACTCGACCCCTCTCAACAATTAAGTTCTATCTTTATTCGATCCCTATTAGATATCTTTCCAAAATGCTTTTTATTTTTCAAAACTGCAACAGACCCCTCCTGATTACATTGTATTTGGTTCACGTAAAGACTGAATGGTAAAAGTCCCAAAGTTATTGCTCTAATGGACATTACTAGTCACTTTGAAAAAGGAAAAGGATGGAAGGAAAGAAAAACTTAATTTTTTTCATGTTGCCAGTTTAACATAAAAGTCTGATCAATCCCAATTAAACATTTAAAAAGTTAAGGTAAACAGGAAGGGTGTGCGATGGCCCCCAACCCCCCATTGCACCTCCTGGCTGAAGGCCCAAGAAACGGAGATCAGCACCGCCGGTACAGACTGTGATGTCCAATGCTGTATTTTTTTTTTACTTACTTTAATTGATTACAGAGGAAATCGAATTACATTTCTTTTATTTTGAAATAAAACAAATTAGCCTTCTGAACACAAATCAGATCAGTAGAAATGCTGCAGTAATCGGCAGGAAAAAAGGGTGCTCAATCTAATTTTTGCTCTTTACTTCGTTTGCCATGTTTTTGGGTCAGTTATTTCTCTGATTTGTTTAGTTGTTTTTAAAAGTTCAGTTGTTTTTCTTTGATATATACATTTTTTCTTCTTTTTTTCTAAATACTTAAGACGGCACTGGAAGTCCTTATCTTTTGTCTTTGTCTTCCATATTTTTTTTTTTTTTAACTTGCTGAAAATCACCCAAGTTTAGTTTTCTTGATGATTTTCGATTTTTTGTGTCTGTTTGTCTTCTTCCTATTTTATTGAATGCTAGTGCTCGAAATACAACTGGTAGCTAAGAGAATGATGCCAATAGGAGTTATACGGTTGACATTCGCACAAGTTACCGGGACGGAGCGGTAAAAAAAACAAATGGGTAGGCCTCCTTAACCCCCCCCCCTGCAACAAAACTATCTATCCGGCCCGGGTAATCATTCATACTATATTTTTATTTGTTCAATAATCAATACTTTTTATATATTTATTTGATTTACTTTAAGTTAAATACAAAACATGAAATGAATCTTTATTGCTTTGAAGTAATATCCTAGTAGGACAACTTGAAGTGATTTGATCTTAGTTTTAATTATCATCACAGTTTCTTTGTCACACTTTCTTATTGTTTCTTAATTCGTATTTCCAGGTTAAGTGTTGCTGAGCAACATAGGATTTTCGACGCTTCTCCGGCTGACGTCCGAAAAATTGTTCTGTCAACAAATATTGCTGAAACAAGCCTTACTGTACCTGATGTTGTTTATGTTATTGATCCCGGTTTCATGAAGCAGTTAGCGTAAGTAGCTTGCTTTCTTGTTAAGGCACAGTGAAACCGGGGCTGCCATCTCTTCTTGGATTATAGTATCCCAAATGGCGAATACCCTTAGTCCACCTTGGCGTTTACCATTTTTGGGAAAATGGGAAATGCTTAGACTGTTTGACATCTTTTAGCACTGACCATTAATAGGTGACTATCAATAAAAAAAAAAAAAAAGTTATATTGAAAACTTAATAAACTGACTTGAATTGCAGTTTCTAGTTAGGAATATGTTTTAAATCTCCCATAAATTGCTCCAATAATTGGAGCGTCCTTAAATTACATATAATATACATTAGCAGCTAGTGTTCCCACTGGAAATTTTCTCTAGAGGGAATTTCTAAAGAATCCTTGAACAAAATATAAAAAATGTGTTGCGAAGCACGTTTGACACGTTACGGAAACAACAAAAATATGCATGATTCGAGCAATAAACAGTTTCAGGTATATGGTAGCATGGTATATCGTAGAATATGGTATCAAGGTATATGGTAGAACATGGTATCGAGATATATGGTAGAATATGGCATCAAGCTATAATATACAATATGGTATCAAGAACTGAACAAACAAAGTGAAATTATTATTCAAGTTTTATGATCACACTGTCTGTATGATATCCAATTTACGACAAAATATTCACTGTAGTATTCACTTGAAATCTGATTTGTCTGATTAAATCAAGATATCAAAAAACACTCATGACAATGCATTCTTCTAAAAAATTTAACACATATATCCCCTCTTTCCCTGATATTTGTCTAAAGGACATTATCTCTTTACTTTCGTATAAATCACGCCAATTCCCGTGCTCTTAAATTTATATTTGTAGTACACACTACATAGCAAACGTTAATGAGCTGCTAATGACCCCAGAAAAAAAGGTTGTAGTGTTCCTTTCTAAGGAAACGCTCTAAAAACCTCCAACTCGAAAACTCTCAACTCTAATCTGTTACAAAATGGATTTGACTAATTAAAGTTTTGAGTTCAATAGAGATAAAAAATGTCTGCGAATTGCCTTTTATTAAAAATGGTAAGTTGATTGACAGGAATACGAAGCCCATCTGACCCTGTTAATAGAGCTTTATTTATGTGAGGTCCATTTTTTTGTATTGCTACCGTATGTAGCGGAGACGTGGTCAGTCTTAAAATCTGTCATTGATGCCTTTGATGTCACTGAGACCAAACATATTCGAAGAACCGTGGGGTCTTTACTGGATTGACTTAGTTTGTAACCAGACCTTCCTGTCACGTATTTGCAAGAACCTCTGTTGACGCAGCTCACCCAGTGGTACAGTAACCTCCTTGGTATGCCACATAACGCCCCAGCACGGGTTGTCTTTGACCCCGAGCCTACCCTGCACTGATGGAAACGACCCAGACGAAGCCCCTCCCCCCTAGCTGGAAATACAACGCCAATGAATCTCTCTTCCACATCCCAGTGGAAGAAAACGCGAGCCTGGCAAGCAATAGGTCAACCTGGAGGAACCTGGTCTCATCGTTCTCACGCCAAACCTCTGGCAAGACATTTAATTCAAGTGTGATAGGGTGATGTGTCTTGTGGGTAACTGGAAACGAATTAGAAACGAAACTTTAATATTTTTTTGACAATTATCCAACCTGAACTTCTCCCGCTGAGCCTTTCACTTAAATGTGTTTTTTTTTAAATTAGAAGACAATCATTGTAGTGTCTCCTTGCAGGCTCATTCACAATTAGATATTTTCTGTGCGAAATTTTGTTCTCTAGACTTGAAACTGATATTACTGTCAGGATCATATAATCAAATAATATTGTTATTGTCATTGACCTTATTTGTAATCAGGCCACAAAAAGTAATAAGTATCAATTCAAATAAGTATCAATCCCCAAGTTCAATAGAGTTTATTGTAATTAATTGTAGTGGATTTTACAGTGAAAAGACTCTGATTTGTTGAAAGTGATCGCTTGACATCATTTGCAACCAATCAGGGGCCTTGGGGGAAACAAATAAACTTGATTCTTGGTGTGCCTGAAAAGCTCTATTGTGAATCAACATAATAACGTCAACGTTGTAAACGTTGTAAGTTCGCTTACAACGGAGCAAACTTTTTTCAAAGATATTATGTAACAATAACTAAAACATTTGAATTTATTTTTATATGTACAAGAACTTGAACAAGAAGGGGAAGGTTAACCCTGTAATCGAATCAGAAGAAGTCTTAACCACATGAAATACTGTAATGTACGATCTGGAAGCATAATTTGTGTTAGTAAAAATAAAATACTATCCTAAAAATAAAATAAAATACTATACTAAAAAATAAAATACTATAATAAAAATAAAATAATAAAAAAAAATAAATGTTAATAATAATAAAATACTAAAAATAAAAATAAAATAAAATAAAATGTGTTAATTAAAATAAAAATAAGATAAAATTTATGAATAAAATAATAAAAATACTATCGTCAAAGTTTGTATTGTTATGCCCCCTTCCGGTGCAAAGATATATTAACCTTTTTGATTCCATAGTTGTATTAAAGTAGACCTTTGATGTTTTTGCCTACGTGATTGAGAACAAAAGTTTGAGTGAAAAAATTAATATAATGGAAAGTCGGCTGCTTTAAGAAAAAATCGGAGTGCAAAACAAACGTAGCACTTTCTTTGAGCGTGTAAAGAGCGTGCATGTGCAAATGCTAAGCTTGCTTTTTCGCAGAAAAGATGGGGTATTTTTGGCAAACTGTTTCAAATTTCTAAAACATGAAAACTCAGCAAGGACATCTGCTTTTCTAAGGTATCAGTTAAGCACATTACGTGATTTATTAAGTAACTCCATAAGTCTCATGCTACCTAAGTAAGTTAAGTTATTCACCTGATCGATCTTCTTGTTCCCCAACATCACCTCTTCACCGTCACTTTTTCCAATCTAAGTGACTTAACCTTCTTAAGATTAATCTTTAAGCCTAATTTTGTGCCTTGAGCTGTCAAAACCATCTTTTTAATAATATTTTCATCTAGGATGCTTAAATCATCAGTATAATCTAAGTTTATGAGAGTTTTACTTCCCAAATTGATCCCATGCTCTCCCATGGCCTTTGTCATGTTCCTTAGGATATACTCATTTGGAATAATCCATATAAATGAGGATAACAGAAACCTGCCCCTGCTTCAATATGAAACCAACTAGCAGCTAGCAGCTACTAACTTCATTTCCTACCTTATCCACAGCATTGTTATTCTCACACAAGAGAATAATCACTCTAATGTATTTACATGGCATTCCATACACAGATAGAACCTTTGCTAAAGCTCATCTATTGGCTGAACATGAACTAAATATGGTCAGAGTTTTTTTTTTTGTTTCTTCTATTTTTCCAAAGAAGTGTATTAGTAGTTGAAGTATCCTTTTTTTGGGTCGTCCCAAACACGCTAATATTGGTCAGGGCCTGTTTTAATAATAAGAGCTCTATTTTAATAATATTATCTATTATTTATTATTATTAAAATATTAATAATTATTATTTTATATATTACGGAAATCCATGCAGAAATCCGTCCATATCTTTTCGAACGATGGCCCAGAAAAACCTACGTTTTAAGGCAAAGTTTTCAAATAAATGTATCAGCGTGGACAAGGACAAGTTCTAAAAGAAGAATATTGGCTAATTTGTCCTTGCTTTAGTCCTTATATTACGAACGAGGCACAAAAGATTTTATATATTTTATTTTAAAATAAAATAAAATTAATAATACTATTAATAATATTATTTTAATAATAAATAATATTTTAATAATAATAATAAGAGGTAATGTTTAGTTTAGTTAGTATTATATGGAGACTTCAATATTGTGTTTGTTTTGTGTGTGAACCATTTGTGAATGGTCACACCCTTCGCATTACTAAATGTTACATAAGAAAATCATGTCACCAAAATCACAAATCACAGGAGAGGTACACAATTCTTTATGTCAGGGCTTGGAGTTATGTTTAGTCTAAGTTTAGTTGTGTCTAAGAAACATTATTTATGGAGTAAAGACGGTTTTGCTTTTCTTGTG
The DNA here is from genome assembly GCF_049724085.1 of Artemia sp. Qi Xiang Cuo. Lineage (NCBI taxonomy): Eukaryota > Metazoa > Arthropoda > Branchiopoda > Anostraca > Artemiidae > Artemia > Artemia sp. Qi Xiang Cuo. The sequence goes on from NC_142805.1 coordinate 7,378,007, forward strand.
GTCTTGTGGTTTTGCTTTTATCATGTCATTTCGGGCTGTTCAAGTATTTGCGAAGTGTTTCTGTCTATTATTACCAATTTTCGCTTTCTCACTGCACTTTCCGTTAACTTCGGCTAAATCGTGGGTAAGAAATGAATCATTATTATTTTCCTGGATTGTTTACCTTCTTTTTAATATTGCTTTCTTGACCGGATTAAGTATCAGATTTCTTACCTCATTCTCATTTCTGCCTCTGCTGTCTCCTAGGATTTATAAATCCAGTTTTCATTTAGTGTTTATGTGAAACCCGGACAAAACCAATGATCTGTTGTAATAATTGCCTCTAGAATCTGATATTGCTTTATTATTTTAGTTATTTCGCTGAAATTAATATTTGGGCCATGGAGACGCATCAGATATCGAAATCGAATGCTTTACTACAGTTTTCTTCCAAACAAGTTGATCCGAAATTAGAAAACATTAAATTCTAACTCGTGTTTTTGGTTCTTCGAAGAGAAAGGACAATTTGGTCATCTACCGAATCACATTTTAAAATTCGTTTCTTCATCTTATATTTTATTTAAAAGACACGTTCAAAATAGATGAAAAACATGTGATTTTATTTTTATGTGATTTTTTATTCTCTAACTAGCGTCGATGTAATGGCATAGTTTCCCGTCGGTGAATGGGTATTTCGAAAAATAATAATTTCAAAGGTATAAATAAGTTGTCTTTTCGGTGCAAGTTACAGTTTCAGGATTTTTGCTAAATTTCATATATTTAATAAGAATTTAAACCTTGATAAACGTTAATTTATTTTATTTCCTCGCTTTAATCATTGAGTAAGTCCCAGTGCTTCTAATTGTCGAGACGGACCGCAATTTTAGTCACAATGGCACTACCCCCCAAAAATGGTATTCATAGGATCATTTTGTAGATGAGAACTTTATTTTGTAAAAGCAATAGGCTCGAAACTTTACTGGTATTTCATTCTTAAGTTGCTTTCACACTACGTACAAAATACCCTCTGCTAAGTGGTCAAGTCGTATTGCGTCAAGAAAGGCCATAGCCAGGATTTTTTTCAGGGAGGGGGGATATTTTGTTCGAAGGGGGGGGGGGATATAGAAAAAAACTTTACAAAAAGCAACACAAAGTTTTTAAGATATATTTCTGTTACTTTTGTACGGGTTGGACAGAAATTTCAGAGGGTGTTCCTGCCGTTATCCCTCCCCCTGGATATATCCCTAGCGTCAAGAATAAAATTTCACGCTTAAACCAGTTTTTTCACACTAGCCTAGTGTAAAAAACATGATCATCGTCTAAGATTTAAAAATTAAAAATGCGGAATGGAAACAGGGGCGAATACAGATTTTTTTAGGGGGGGGGGCAAAATAGGATGATCCGATAAAAAAAATTAGGGGGGGGGATGCGAAATAGGTTGATCCGATAAACTTGCGGAGCAAGTTTTATTAACGCAAACTTGGGCTAATTAAGTAAATTACACTACTTTAGACTACGCTAGGGGGGGGGGGGGGGTCCCATCGCCCCACCCCCCTGGACCCACTACTGAATGGAAATGGATTTTTTTTTTAGATTGGAGCGTGTGAAAGATTTTTTGATGAAAAGTCTATTAATATTTTTTCAACATTTTATGAATTGATCATCCAGAAATTTTATTTTGTTGATGCTATATTAAATTTTCCATTACGTAGCATACACTTACGCCATCTACGTAGGGTTCAAGTCTACATGACACTGCCTATGATACGGACAAAAATTTGCTCCATCAGATTACATAAAATCTTCAATTTTGCTACTTCGAAAGATTCTACGGCGTAGTGAGAGAATCGTTAGAAATTTCGTTGTAGTAAAAATACAAGTAAAACGATATATTAAGCAGTATAGTAAATGGTAAAGATAACGGTATAGTAGAGACAGAGTGTATGCTTTAGGTTAGATTGAAATTCTCCGAATTAAGAATAGTAATACTAAAATATAACTATAGACAATAAATGAACATTTTTTAGTCTGTGAATGTGTGTGTAAAATAGTTTAAAAAAGAAAAAAAATTCAATTTCTCGTGTTTACAATTGTGAACGTATATCTAATATATAGCCGAGTATGCTATTATTTAACATGACATTACCTTATCATTACCTTACTAATACCATAACCTCACCAATACTTTATCATTGTCAAAACCTTACCATGACCTATCCAAATTCAATTTCTCGTGTTTACAATTGTAAACGTATATCTAATATGTAACAGAGTATACTATTATTTAACATGACATTACCTTATCATTACCTTACTATTACCATAACTTCACCAATGCTTTACCATTGTCAAAACCTTACCATGACCTTTCCAAGTGGAATGTATCTGCTGCCCTTGTGAATTTCTTCTAAAATCTATTTTGAATGAGTAATTTTTATATCTACTTAAAACAAGTTGTGTTTTAAACTTTCCGGTTTTAATTATTTTGTCATTTCTTGATGTTTTCTGATATTTCAATGATTTTTTTATTTCTACGGACCACAAAACAAATTTCTGTTTCTTTAAAATTCCTTTTTACTGTATTTAAGTATTGTACTGTGTTTCATTAAAAGGTAACGTATTGGAATTTTGTTTTGAGATGACTGTTCGATATATTTTCTTTAGATTGTGTTTGACAAGGTATGCTTTATGACCAGTTTTCAGCTTGACTATCTCTTTGGAACCTCTTTGTCTACCTCTTGACTAACTCCTTGTCAGCTGTGCATTCTTTATGAGAAGGTTAACTGTTCTAAAATATTTAATTATTATCATATTCCTGGTTATGTTCTATTCCCTTTAATTATTTCCTTCCTAGGAGTTTAGGAAAATAATGGGAGTAAAACCAAAGTTTAGTTGCCGCAAGGTTGAGCGACAGGCTTGCGACCTGTAGCTGTAAAAATAACCATCAATTGAAACGTCTAATTGACAATATATGTGCCATGTACGATTTTTATCCTTTAAAAACAGAAATTTGTATCTTAAGAAAAATTCAAAATCAGCAGCATCTATCGTCATCTAACAAACTTTGAAAATAGTAGGGCTGTAAAAAATTAAATAAATACCAAAAAAAACTTAAAAATATTGCGATAAGGTTGATAGTGGTAAAACTAAAAATTTGGTAAAAAACACAAGCACACGTGATGTTAACGTGAAAAAATGTACTTGTTGTTCTATAGTATTTATTATAGTATATTGAAATTTTTATAATATATTGTATATTTAATTTTTTATAATGAAAACTTTGTATCTGAAAACTGTATAGTGAAATAGTGAAAACTGTATATTTAATTTTTTTATTGAAACCGTTTTATTTGAAAAAGCGATTAAAGAAGTAGTGTATATCCATCAAATTCTTAGAACTATTTCTTATAATAGCTTTTAAATTGTATTATGTAAGTGTAACCCCTTTTGTTAGATGAAAGAGTGCTTGTGACATGCGTGTTTAAAAGTGCTATCATGGTAATGGTGGGCTGTCCCTAAATTATTTACTCTATGAGCCTATTCGCTGTCGCGTTGGACTTCGGTAGATTCGTCAGACATTTTTTGGGAACGAACTTTAAGTAAACAGTGACTCAGTTCAACATTAACAGAAACTTAGATAATTTCGAAGACCATACTGCCTTTCCATGACCATAAATAAAGGTTCAAATAGGGATAAAATTCTTTTAATAGTTAGTGTTTCACAAACAGTGTTTGAGATTCACAAAAATACTAGATATTTCGGTCACATATGTAGTGACCGAAATATCTGGTATTTTTGGGGAATTTCTAACACTGTTTGTGAAACACCTGCTATTAAAAGGATTTTATCCCTATTTGAACTTTTATTTATTAACAGAAATTCTAAAAAAAAGAATTTTAATAACAATAGATGCACCAAAGGAATTGAATTTGTATGCTGATTCCAAATATATAAAGTTCATTAATGTTGCCCATCAAAAGTTTAAGTCTGAGAAAATTTGTCTTATTTCTGAAAAAGGGGGGAAACACCCCCAGAAAGTGAAGCGACTTTAATGAAATCGCTCCACCAGACTCAGCATATTATAGAATCCTACTGTAGATGTGTCAAGTTCCTATATAAAACATAGGGATTTTAATTTTTTCTCTAGAAGAAATATTACGGATCCGCGTTTGTATTTTATTTTTTTGGGGGGTGATTGTATCGAACCAGTAATTCTTGAAGATCTAAAGAGGGCTCATTTGGTCGGGAAAAGTTCTATTGCCTCTTTTAAGTGGTGAAAAAGATCGGAGGGCAATTAGCCTGCTTACCACGATTCCCCTTTTTCCACAAAGACATCTGATCAAAATTTTTAGATTGCTATTTTTTTCAGCATAATTGAAATGTCAAAAATTATTCCTTTAGGGAAGGGAAAGGGCTGAACGCAATTTTCCAATTGTTCAAACATAATATTTGTTATTAGGAAACATAAGCAAATTTTTTGGGGTTGTTTTCTGCGGGGTGGATTTTTCACGGGGAGAATTTTCCGTGAAAAATTTTCCAGGAAAAATTTGACACGGTGGGGGGAAGGGAGGAAGGGGATTTCGTGGTATGATTTGACAAGCGTTCAGAAACTGACTATAAAAAGTTTTTCAACTGAAAGTAAGGAGCAATATTAAGACTTAAAACGAACAGAAATTATTCTGTATTTGAGGAGGGCTACCCCTTCATCAACTCTCGCTCTTTACGTCAAAGTTTGACTTTTTGTCACAGTTCTTTATGAAAGACTGCTCGAACGCAAGGGCCGTTGAATTTGAATGAGAAGTTTTTTAAAAGAACTTTAAGACTTTAGCGTCAAGAGTGAGGGTTGAGGAACGGCTAGCCCCCCCCCCCCTCGTATACGAAATAATTCCCGTTTGTTTAAAGTTTTAATATTGCTCCCTACTTTTAGTTGAAACTAAACTTATTTTGTTCATTTAATTTCAAATAGAATCGATCAAATATATTGCAATAGTCAATGAGCAGGCTGAATTTCACTTGCCAAGGAGTTCAGAAACATTTGCATTTAGCTCTTGCAAAGGGGCACACGCGGCTGCGTGACGGGCCTAGCGAATCCCCTCCCCTGCTTATTTGCCTTCACTAAAACATGTCAATTAAAGCTTTTCCTCATGCTTGTCGCGCATTGTACGTATTAGGCCTTTTGTATTACTCGTTTCACCTGGGACCAGACCTTTGAGCCTTCTAAATATTTTGCTTCGTTAAATGGACCTTGCTGTGCTCGGAAGGATCCTGGCACCACAGAAATGTCTTACCTCAGCCATACCTCACCATCAGCCATAACATACCTCAGCCGGCAGTTTGGCCGGCTGAGGTATGGCCGTCATAAGACGTATTTAAGACGTATGGCCGTCATACAAAATATTTTGCACAGCACAGCATTATGCACGAAAAGCCTAAAGAACTGATAGGTTCTTTAACTTTTGTTTTTTCTAAATTTGTTTGCAATAAGATGATAGTTTAGTTTTGTTTATTAATAAAAATTCTATAATTCTGTTTAATAATAAGCCTGTAGTTCAAGTTCAGGAAATTCGGTACTTAGGTTTTTAAATTGATTGTAATTTTTCGTGGAAACGCCAAAGAGTTTTTACCCCAAAGAGTTTTATTGCTTTTATACCATGCTTTGATTTATCCACATGCTTCGTATGGCTGTATGTTATGGGCAAGCAATTTTTATGTTTAATTTATTAATAAAAGTAAGATGCCCTTTTTTCGTATAAAAATCGTTAAAAATATAATGAATCATGATATTGTGGGTTTGTACGAAAAGAGCCTTTAGTATCTTGACTGAGTAGGATGGAATTCAAAATATCTTTACTTTTTTAGGTATCATGTTGAAATGAACATGTCTGTCATGGAGACGCAATGGATCGCGAAATCTAATGCTTTACAACGGAAGGGAAGGGCGGGGCGTGTACGAGAGGGTGTTGTATATTGTTTGTATAGTCGAAGTCAGTATGAAGCTCTTGCAGAGTATCAGACTCCGGAAATGCTGCGAACATCACTAGATCGTATGATTTTGGATATAAAGGTAAGGCTTCTTTTTAGTATGATTTTGGATACAAAAGTAAGGCTTCTTTACCTTTGCTAATTTCATGAAGATATCATTGAATATGATGCTATTTTTGTTTTGAGTTAGTCGTAAAGGTTATAAAATTTAAGAAAAAAAATTCTTAGGAGGAGATACTTCTAATCTATTAAATAAATAGATTTTTAATCTATTTTTTGAATAATATTCCTTGTACCACCAATCATAAGTACTATAGTTCAAACTTTACTATAAGAAAAATATACATAAAAACTATTTTTATGTGCATTTTTGTTATGTTTTTACGAGTCAGTCGGAACTTGGGGGGGGGGGGGTTGAAATTTTTAATCTAAAAAAAAAGATTAAAAAGGATAGAGCCCATGGATGAAAACTTGGCACCACTTGGCTTCAAAAATCACTGGAAAATTTAAAATAGGCCAATTAAGAAGAAATACGACAACTTCAGACGATAGCAAATGAGCCGTCTATAGTAAACAGTCAGTAAACATTTCCTACAATACAAATCTTTTGCATTAAGTTTTGACAATAAATATGCCTTGCCCCCCCCCCCCCCCTCGGGATGAAACTTTGGTCTTACAGTCAATATATGATCAACTCATTTGCCAACTAGCTCCATATGACAGACAATGAAGAGAGATACAAAACACAGAGGCTATGATTTTGGATATAAAGGTAAGGCTTCTTTTTAGAATGTATTAATTGTTTAATAATGGTGAAATGACAACCACTTCTAGCGCTCTAAGTGTTAATTAATTATTCTACAGATATTAAAATAGGGTAAAATAGCTATTAACACAAGAAAACTACACACGGACGTCTAGGGCTGTTCTTTTTTTTGTCAGGACTTGGTGCATCTTCTGTAGTCTGCTCTAATCAGCAGAATTCATAGACTGTGTTTGTGAAGTATTATTTGCATCTTTTTCTAGGATGATTTGTAGGATGAGAGTATTTCTAGCAATTTTGGAGCAATTTCTATCAATTTTGGAAGCAGTCGTCATTGGGACTTACCCTTAGCATCACCATCTTGATGAAACCTTGATTTCTGGATAAAATGTGGATACAACCTAAATTGCCGATAAAAATCTGGATTATAAAAGGAATTTTATTTCAAAAAACTGGAAAGGGATTGGAGCTGCCTCCCTCCTGATGAGTCCTAGTACCACCACTGCTATTAATAGAACTGCAGCTTTGCAGTTTTCAGTTTTGCAATTATCTCTTCTTTATCAAGAGCTGAATTTCAATTTCATCACAAAATTAAATTCAAAGGACCTTTGTTATTAGGGAAAGTTTTTTTCAGCAGTTGTCTCAATCTCAGCATCACCATCTCGATGAAACCTTGATTTCTGGATAAAATGTGGATACAACTTAAATTGCCGATAAAAATCTGGATTATAAAAGGAATTTTATGTAAAAAAACTGGAAAGGGGCTGGAGTTGCCTCCTGCCTGATGAGTCCTAGTACCACCACTGCTATTAACAGAACTGCAGCTTTGCAGTTTTCAGTTTTGCAATTATCTCTTCTTTATCAAGAGCTGAATTTCAATTTCATCACAAAATTAAATTCAAAGGACCTGTGTTATTAGGGAAAGTTTTTTTTAAGCAGTTGTCTCAATCTCAGCATCACCATCTCGATGAAACCTTGATTTCTGGATAAAATGTGGATACAACTTAAATTGCCGATAAAAATCTGGATTATAAAAGGAATTTTATGTAAAAAACTGGAAAGGGGCTGGAGTTGCCTCCCCCCTGATGAGTCCTAGTACCACCACTGCTATTAACAGAACTGCAGCTTTGCAGTTTTCAGTTTTGCAATTATCTCTTCTTTATCAAGAGCTGAATTTCAATTTCATCACAAAATTAAATTCAAAGGACCTTTGTTATTAGGGAAAGTTTTTTTTCAGCAGTTGTCTCAATCTCAGCATCACCATCTCGATGAAACCTTGATTTCTGGATAAAATGTGGATACAACTTAAATTGCCGATAAAAATCTGGATTATAAAAGGAATTTTATTTCAAAAAACTGGAAAGGGGTTGGAGCTGCCTCCCTCCTGATGAGTCCTAGTACCACCACTGCTATTAATAGAACTGCAGCTTTGCAGTTTTCAGTTTTGCAATTTTCTCTTCTTTATCAAGAGCTGAATTTCAATTTCATCACAAAATTAAATTCAAAGGACCTTTGTTATTAGGGAAAGTTTTTTTCAGCAGTTGTCTCAATCTCAGCATCACCATCTCGATGAAACCTTGATTTCTGGATAAAATGTGGATACAACTTAAATTGCCGATAAAAATCTGGATTATAAAAGGAATTTTATGTAAAAAAACTGGAAAGGGGCTGGAGTTGCCTCCCCCTGATGAGTCCTAGTACCACCACTGCTATTAACAGAACTGCAGCTTTGCAGTTTTCAGTTTTGCAATTATCTCTTCTTTATCAAGAGATGAATTTCAATTTCATCACAAAATTAAATTCAAAGGACCTTTGTTATTAGGTAAAGTTTTTTTTCAGCAGTTGTCTCAATCTCAGCATCACCATCTCGATGAAACCTTGATTTCTGGATAAAATGTGGATACAACTTAAATTGCCGATAAAAATCTGGATTATAAAAGGAATTTTATTTCAAAAAACTGGAAAGGGGTTGGAGCTGCCTCCCTCCTGATGAGTCCTAGTACCACCACTGCTATTAATAGAACTGCAGCTTTGCAGTTTTCAGTTTTGCAATTATCTCTTCTTTATCAAGAGCTGAATTTCAATTTCATCACAAAATTAAATTCAAAGGACCTTTGTTATTAGGGAAAGTTTTTTTCAGCAGTTGTCTCAATCTCAGCATCACCATCTCGATGAAACCTTGATTTCTGGATAAAATGTGGATACAACTTAAATTGCCGATAAAAATCTGGATTATAAAAGGAATTTTATGTAAAAAAACTGGAAAGGGGCTGGAGTTGCCTCCTGCCTGATGAGTCCTAGTACCACCACTGCTATTAACAGAACTGCAGCTTTGCAGTTTTCAGTTTTGCAATTATCTCTTCTTTATCAAGAGCTGAATTTCAATTTCATCACAAAATTAAATTCAAAGGACCTTTGTTATTAGGGAAAGTTTTTTTTCAGCAGTTGTCTCAATCTCAGCATCACCATCTCGATGAAACCTTGATTTCTGGATAAAATGTGGATACAACTTAAATTGCCGATAAAAATCTGGATTATAAAAGGAATTTTATGTAAAAAACTGGAAAGGGGCTGGAGTTGCCTCCCCCCTGATGAGTCCTAGTACCACCACTGCTATTAACAGAACTGCAGCTTTGCAGTTTTCAGTTTTGCAATTATCTCTTCTTTATCAAGAGCTGAATTTCAATTTCATCACAAAATTAAATTCAAAGGACCTTTGTTATTAAGGAAAGTTTTTTTTCAGCAGTTGTCTCAATCTCAGCATCACCATCTCGATGAAACCTTGATTTCTGGATAAAATGTGGATACAACCTAAATTGCCGATAAAAATCTGGATTATAAAAGGAATTTTATGTAAAAAAAACTGGAAAGGGGCTGGAGTTGCCTCCCCCTGATGAGTCCTAGTACCACCACTGCTATTAACAGAACTGCAGCTTTGCAGTTTTCAGTTTTGCAATTATCTCTTCTTTATCAAGAGCTGAATTTCAATTTCATCACAAAATTAAATTCAAAGGACCTTTGTTATTAAGGAAAGTTTTTTCAGCAGTTGTCTCAATCTCAGCATCACCATCTCGATGAAACCTTGATTTCTGGATAAAATGTGGATACAACTTAAATTGCCGATAAAAATCTGGATTATAAAAGGAATTTTATGTAAAAAACTGGAAAGGGGCTGGAGTTGCCTCCCCCCTGATGAGTCCTAGTACCACCACTGCTATTAACAGAACTGCAGCTTTGCAGTTTTCAGTTTTGCAATTATCTCTTCTTTATCAAGAGCTGAATTTCAATTTCATCACAAAATTAAATTCAAAGGACCTTTGTTATTAAGGAAAGTTTTTTCAGCAGTTGTCTCAATCTCAGCATCACCATCTCGATGAAACCTTGTTTTCTGGATAAAATTTGGATACAACTTATATTGCAGATAAAAATCTGGATTATAACATTAATTTTTTGTAATAAACTGGAAAGTGGCTTGTGGTTCATCAAACATGTTGATTCCTAGTCCAACCACTGCTATTAACAGAACGGCAGCTTTGCTGTTTTCAGTTTTGCACTTATCTCTTCTTTCTCAAGTGCTGAATTTCAATTTCATCACAAAATCAAATTCAAAGGACCTGTGTTATTAAGGAAAGTTTTTTCAGCAGTTGTCTCAATCTCAGCATCACCATCTCGATGAAACCTTGATTTCTGGATAAAATGTGGATACAACTTAAATTGCCGATAAAAATCTGGATTATAAAAGGAATTTTATGTAAAAAAAACTGGAAAGGGGCTGGAGTTGCCTCCCCCTGATGAGTCCTAGTACCACCACTGCTATTAACAGAACTGCAGCTTTGCAGTTTTCAGTTTTGCAATTATCTCTTCTTTATCAAGAGCTGAATTTCAATTTCATCACAAAATTAAATTAAAAGGACCTTTGTTATTAAGGAAAGTTTTTTTTCAGCAGTTGTCTCAATCTCAGCATCACCATCTCGATGAAACCTTGATTTCTGGATAAAATGTGGATACAACTTAAATTGCCGATAAAAATCTGGATTATAAAAGGAATTTTATGTAAAAAAAACTGGAAAGGGGCTGGAGTTGCCTCCCCCTGATGAGTCCTAGTACCACCACTGCTATTAACAGAACTGCAGCTTTGCAGTTTTCAGTTTTGCAATTATCTCTTCTTTATCAAGAGCTGAATTTCAATTTCATCACAAAATTAAATTCAAAGGACCTTTGTTATTAAGGAAAGTTTTTTCAGCAGTTGTCTCAATCTCAGCATCACCATCTCGATGAAACCTTGATTTCTGGATAAAATGTGGATACAACTTAAATTGCCGATAAAAATCTGGATTATAAAAGGAATTTTATGTAAAAAAAACTGGAAAGGGGCTGGAGTTGCCTCCCCCTGATGAGTCCTAGTACCACCACTGCTATTAACAGAACTGCAGCTTTGCAGTTTTCAGTTTTGCAATTATCTCTTCTTTATCAAGAGCTGAATTTCAATTTCATCACAAAATTAAATTCAAAGGACCTTTGTTATTAAGGAAAGTTTTTTCAGCAGTTGTCTCAATCTCAGCATCACCATCTCGATGAAACCTTGATTTCTGGATAAAATGTGGATACAACTTAAATTGCCGATAAAAATCTGGATTATAAAAGGAATTTTATGTAAAAAACTGGAAAGGGGCTGGAGTTGCCTCCCCCCTGATGAGTCCTAGTACCACCACTGCTATTAACAGAACTGCAGCTTTGCAGTTTTCAGTTTTGCAATTATCTCTTCTTTATCAAGAGCTGAATTTCAATTTCATCACAAAATTAAATTCAAAGGACCTTTGTTATTAGGGAAAGTTTTTTTTCAGCAGTTGTCTCAATCTCAGCATCACCATCTCGATGAAACCTTGATTTCTGGATAAAATGTGGATACAACCTAAATTGCCGATAAAAATCTGGATTATAAAAGGAATTTTATGTAAAAAACTGGAAAGGGGCTGGAGTTGCCTCCCCCCTGATGAGTCCTAGTACCACCACTGCTATTAACAGAACTGCAGCTTTGCAGTTTTCAGTTTTGCAATTATCTCTTCTTTATCAAGAGCTGAATTTCAATTTCATCACAAAATTAAATTCAAAGGACCTTTGTTATTAAGGAAAGTTTTTTCAGCAGTTGTCTCAATCTCAGCATCACCATCTCGATGAAACCTTGATTTCTGGATAAAATGTGGATACAACTTAAATTGCCGATAAAAATCTGGATTATAAAAGGAATTTTATGTAAAAAAAACTGGAAAGGGGCTGGAGTTGCCTCCCCCTGATGAGTCCTAGTACCACCACTGCTATTAACAGAACTGCAGCTTTGCAGTTTTCAGTTTTGCAATTATCTCTTCTTTATCAAGAGCTGAATTTCAATTTCATCACAAAATTAAATTCAAAGGACCTTTGTTATTAAGGAAAGTTTTTTCAGCAGTTGTCTCAATCTCAGCATCACCATCTCGATGAAACCTTGATTTCTGGATAAAATGTGGATACAACTTAAATTGCCGATAAAAATCTGGATTATAAAAGGAATTTTATGTAAAAAAAACTGGAAAGGGGCTGGAGTTGCCTCCCCCTGATGAGTCCTAGTACCACCACTGCTATTAACAGAACTGCAGCTTTGCAGTTTTCAGTTTTGCAATTATCTCTTCTTTATCAAGAGCTGAATTTCAATTTCATCACAAAATTAAATTCAAAGGACCTTTGTTATTAGGGAAAGTTTTTTTCAGCAGTTGTCTCAATCTCAGCATCACCATCTCGATGAAACCTTGATTTCTGGATAAAATGTGGATACAACTTAAATTGCCGATAAAAATCTGGATTATAAAAGGAATTTTATGTAAAAAACTGGAAAGGGGCTGGAGTTGCCTCCCCCCTGATGAGTCCTAGTACCACCACTGCTATTAACAGAACTGCAGCTTTGCAGTTTTCAGTTTTGCAATTATCTCTTCTTTATCAAGAGCTGAATTTCAATTTCATCACAAAATTAAATTCAAAGGACCTTTGTTATTAAGGAAAGTTTTTTCAGCAGTTGTCTCAATCTCAGCATCACCATCTCGATGAAACCTTGATTTCTGGATAAAATGTGGATACAACTTAAATTGCCGATAAAAATCTGGATTATAAAAGGAATTTTATGTAAAAAACTGGAAAGGGGCTGGAGTTGCCTCCCCCCTGATGAGTCCTAGTACCACCACTGCTATTAACAGAACTGCAGCTTTGCAGTTTTCAGTTTTGCAATTATCTCTTCTTTATCAAGAGCTGAATTTCAATTTCATCACAAAATTAAATTCAAAGGACCTTTGTTATTAAGGAAAGTTTTTTCAGCAGTTGTCTCAATCTCAGCATCACCATCTCGATGAAACCTTGATTTCTGGATAAAATGTGGATACAACTTAAATTGCCGATAAAAATCTGGATTATAAAAGGAATTTTATGTAAAAAACTGGAAAGGGGCTGGAGTTGCCTCCCCCCTGATGAGTCCTAGTACCACCACTGCTATTAACAGAACTGCAGCTTTGCAGTTTTCAGTTTTGCAATTATCTCTTCTTTATCAAGAGCTGAATTTCAATTTCATCACAAAATTAAATTCAAAGGACCTTTGTTATTAAGGAAAGTTTTTTCAGCAGTTGTCTCAATCTCAGCATCACCATCTCGATGAAACCTTGATTTCTGGATAAAATGTGGATACAACTTAAATTGCCGATAAAAATCTGGATTATAAAAGGAATTTTATGTAAAAACTGGAAAGGGGCTGGAGTTGCCTCCCCCTGATGAGTCCTAGTACCACCACTGCTATTAACAGAACTGCAGCTTTGCAGTTTTCAGTTTTGCAATTATCTCTTCTTTATCAAGAGCTGAATTTCAATTTCATCACAAAATTAAATTCAAAGGACCTTTGTTATTAAGGAAAGTTTTTTCAGCAGTTGTCTCAATCTCAGCATCACCATCTCGATGAAACCTTGATTTCTGGATAAAATGTGGATACAACTTAAATTGCCGATAAAAATCTGGATTATAAAAGGAATTTTATGTAAAAAACTGGAAAGGGGCTGGAGTTGCCTCCCCCCTGATGAGTCCTAGTACCACCACTGCTATTAACAGAACTGCAGCTTTGCAGTTTTCAGTTTTGCAATTATCTCTTCTTTATCAAGAGCTGAATTTCAATTTCATCACAAAATTAAATTCAAAGGACCTTTGTTTTTAGGGAAAGTTTTTTTTCAGCAGTTGTCTCAATCTCAGCATCACCATCTCGATGAAACCTTGATTTCTGGATAAAATGTGGATACAACTTAAATTGCCGATAAAAATCTGGATTATAAAAGGAATTTTATGTAAAAAACTGGAAAGGGGCTGGAGTTGCCTCCCCCCTGATGAGTCCTAGTACCACCACTGCTATTAACAGAACTGCAGCTTTGCAGTTTTCAGTTTTGCAATTATCTCTTCTTTATCAAGAGCTGAATTTCAATTTCATCACAAAATTAAATTCAAAGGACCTTTGTTATTAAGGAAAGTTTTTTCAGCAGTTGTCTCAATCTCAGCATCACCATCTCGATGAAACCTTGATTTCTGGATAAAATGTGGATACAACTTAAATTGCCGATAAAAATCTGGATTATAAAAGGAATTTTATGTAAAAAAACTGGAAAGGGGCTGGAGTTGCCTCCCCCTGATGATTCCTAGTACCACCACTGCTATTAACAGAACTGCAGCTTTGCAGTTTTCAGTTTTGCAATTATCTCTTCTTTATCAAGAGCTGAATTTCAATTTCATCACAAAATTAAATTCAAAGGACCTTTGTTATTAGGGAAAGTTTTTTTCAGCAGTTGTCTCAATCTCAGCATCACCATCTCGATGAAACCTTGATTTCTGGATAAAATGTGGATACAACTTAAATTGCCGATAAAAATCTGGATTATAAAAGGAATTTTATGTAAAAAAACTGGAAAGGGGCTGGAGTTGCCTCCCCCTGATGAGTCCTAGTACCACCACTGCTATTAACAGAACTGCAGCTTTGCAGTTTTCAGTTTTGCAATTATCTCTTCTTTATCAAGAGCTGAATTTCAATTTCATCACAAAATTAAATTCAAAGGACCTTTGTTATTAGGGAAAGTTTTTTTCAGCAGTTGTCTCAATCTCAGCATCACCATCTCGATGAAACCTTGATTTCTGGATAAAATGTGGATACAACTTAAATTGCCGATAAAAATCTGGATTATAAAAGGAATTTTATGTAAAAAACTGGAAAGGGGCTGGAGTTGCCTCCCCCCTGATGAGTCCTAGTACCACCACTGCTATTAACAGAACTGCAGCTTTGCAGTTTTCAGTTTTGCAATTATCTCTTCTTTATCAAGAGCTGAATTTCAATTTCATCACAAAATTAAATTCAAAGGACCTTTGTTATTAAGGAAAGTTTTTTCAGCAGTTTTCTCAATCTCAGCATCACCATCTCGATGAAACCTTGATTTCTGGATAAAATGTGGATACAACTTAAATTGCCGATAAAAATCTGGATTATAAAAGGAATTTTATGTAAAAAACTGGAAAGGGGCTGGAGTTGCCTCCCCCCTGATGAGTCCTAGTACCACCACTGCTATTAACAGAACTGCAGCTTTGCAGTTTTCAGTTTTGCAATTATCTCTTCTTTATCAAGAGCTGAATTTCAATTTCATCACAAAATTAAATTCAAAGGACCTTTGTTATTAAGGAAAGTTTTTTCAGCAGTTGTCTCAATCTCAGCATCACCATCTCGATGAAACCTTGATTTCTGGATAAAATGTGGATACAACTTAAATTGCCGATAAAAATCTGGATTATAAAAGGAATTTTATGTAAAAAACTGGAAAGGGGCTGGAGTTGCATCCCCCCTGATGAGTCCTAGTACCACCACTGCTATTAACAGAACTGCAGCTTTGCAGTTTTCAGTTTTGCAATTATCTCTTCTTTATCAAGAGCTGAATTTCAATTTCATCACAAAATTAAATTCAAAGGACCTTTGTTATTAAGGAAAGTTTTTTCAGCAGTTGTCTCAATCTCAGCATCACCATCTCGATGAAACCTTGATTTCTGGATAAAATGTGGATACAACTTAAATTGCCGATAAAAATCTGGATTATAAAAGGAATTTTATGTAAAAAACTGGAAAGGGGCTGGAGTTGCCTCCCCCCTGATGAGTCCTAGTACCACCACTGCTATTAACAGAACTGCAGCTTTGCAGTTTTCAGTTTTGCAATTATCTCTTCTTTATCAAGAGCTGAATTTCAATTTCATCACAAAATTAAATTCAAAGGACCTTTGTTATTAAGGAAAGTTTTTTCAGCAGTTGTCTCAATCTCAGCATCACCATCTCGATGAAACCTTGATTTCTGGATAAAATGTGGATACAACTTAAATTGCCGATAAAAATCTGGATTATAAAAGGAATTTTATGTAAAAAAACTGGAAAGGGGCTGGAGTTGCCTCCCCCTGATGAGTCCTAGTACCACCACTGCTATTAACAGAACTGCAGCTTTGCAGTTTTCAGTTTTGCAATTATCTCTTCTTTATCAAGAGCTGAATTTCAATTTCATCACAAAATTAAATTCAAAGGACCTTTGTTATTAGGGAAAGTTTTTTTTCAGCAGTTGTCTCAATCTCAGCATCACCATCTCGATGAAACCTTGATTTCTGGATAAAATGTGGATACAACTTATATTGCCGATAAAAATCTGGATTATAAAAGGAATTTTATGTAAAAAACTGGAAAGGGGCTGGAGTTGCCTCCCCCCTGATGAGTCCTAGTACCACCACTGCTATTAACAGAACTGCAGCTTTGCAGTTTTCAGTTTTGCAATTATCTCTTCTTTATCAAGAGCTGAATTTCAATTTCATCACAAAATTAAATTCAAAGGACCTTTGTTATTAAGGAAAGTTTTTTCAGCAGTTGTCTCAATCTCAGCATCACCATCTCGATGAAACCTTGATTTCTGGATAAAATGTGGATACAACTTAAATTGCCGATAAAAATCTGGATTATAAAAGGAATTTTATGTAAAAAAACTGGAAAGGGGCTGGAGTTGCCTCCCCCTGATGAGTCCTAGTACCACCACTGCTATTAACAGAACTGCAGCTTTGCAGTTTTCAGTTTTGCAATTATCTCTTCTTTATCAAGAGCTGAATTTCAATTTCATCACAAAATTAAATTCAAAGGACCTTTGTTATTAGGGAAAGTTTTTTTCAGCAGTTGTCTCAATCTCAGCATCACCATCTCGATGAAACCTTGATTTCTGGATAAAATGTGGATACAACTTAAATTGCCGATAAAAATCTGGATTATAAAAGGAATTTTATGTAAAAAACTGGAAAGGGGCTGGAGTTGCCTCCCCCCTGATGAGTCCTAGTACCACCACTGCTATTAACAGAACTGCAGCTTTGCAGTTTTCAGTTTTGCAATTATCTCTTCTTTATCAAGAGCTGAATTTCAATTTCATCACAAAATTAAATTCAAAGGACCTTTGTTATTAGGGAAAGTTTTTTTTCAGCAGTTGTCTCAATCTCAGCATCACCATCTCGATGAAACCTTGATTTCTGGATAAAATTTGGATACAACTTAAATTGCCGATAAAAATCTGGATTATAAAAGGAATTTTATGTAAAAAAAACTGGAAAGGGGCTGGAGTTGCCTCCCCCTGATGAGTCCTAGTACCACCACTGCTATTAACAGAACTGCAGCTTTGCAGTTTTCAGTTTTGCAATTATCTCTTCTTTATCAAGAGCTGAATTTCAATTTCATCACAAAATTAAATTCAAAGGACCTTTGTTATTAGGGAAAGTTTTTTCAGCAGTTGTCTCAATCTCAGCATCACCATCTCGATGAAACCTTGATTTCTGGATAAAATGTGGATACAACTTAAATTGCCGATAAAAATCTGGATTATAAAAGTAATTTTATGTAAAAAAAACTGTTCTGGGTCTGGTGGTGCATCCCCCCTGTTGATTCATAGTACCACCACTTAAATTATCAGAAAGGCAGAATTTCAGTTTTCAGTTTTTCAATTATCTCTTCTAGAACAAGAGCTTAATTTAAATTTCATCACACCATCAAATTCAAAGGACATGGGTGATTATGGAAAGTTTTTTTTCAGCAGTTGTCTCAATCTCAGCATCACCATCTCGATGAAACCTTGATTTCTGGATAAAATTTGGATACAACTTAAATTGCCGATAAAAATCTGGATTATAAAAGGAATTTTATGTAAAAAACTGGAAAGGGGCTGGAGTTGCCTCCCCCCTGATGAGTCCTAGTACCACCACTGCTATTAACAGAACTGCAGCTTTGCAGTTTTCAGTTTTGCAATTATCTCTTCTTTATCAAGAGCTGAATTTCAATTTCATCACAAAATTAAATTCAAAGGACCTTTGTTATTAGGGAAAGTTTTTTTTCAGCAGTTGTCTCAATCTCAGCATCACCATCTCGATGAAACCTTGATTTCTGGATAAAATGTGGATACAACTTAAATTGCCGATAAAAATCTGGATTATAAAAGGAATTTTATGTAAAAAAACTGGAAAGGGGCTGGAGTTGCCTCCCCCTGATGAGTCCTAGTACCACCACTGCTATTAACAGAACTGCAGCTTTGCAGTTTTCAGTTTTGCAATTATCTCTTCTTTATCAAGAGCTGAATTTCAATTTCATCACAAAATTAAATTCAAAGGACCTTTGTTATTAAGGAAAGTTTTTTCAGCAGTTGTCTCAATCTCAGCATCACCATCTCGATGAAACCTTGATTTCTGGATAAAATGTGGATACAACTTAAATTGCCGATAAAAATCTGGATTATAAAAGGAATTTTATGTAAAAAAAACTGGAAAGGGGCTGGAGTTGCCTCCCCCTGATGAGTCCTAGTACCACCACTGCTATTAACAGAACTGCAGCTTTGCAGTTTTCAGTTTTGCAATTATCTCTTCTTTATCAAGAGCTGAATTTCAATTTCATCACAAAATCAAATTCAAAGGACCTTTGTTATTAGGGAAAGTTTTTTTTCAGCAGTTGTCTCAATCTCAGCATCACCATCTCGATGAAACCTTGATTTCTGGATAAAATGTGGATACAACTTAAATTGCCGATAAAAATCTGGATTATAAAAGGAATTTTATGTAAAAAACTGGAAAGGGGCTGGAGTTGCCTCCCCCCTGATGAGTCCTAGTACCACCACTGCTATTAACAGAACTGCAGCTTTGCAGTTTTCAGTTTTGCAATTATCTCTTCTTTATAAAGAGCTGAATTTCAATTTCATCAAAAAATTAAATTCAAAGGACCTTTTTTATTAGGGAAAGTTTTTTTTCAGCAGTTGTCTCAATCTCAGCATCACCATCTCGATGAAACCTTGATTTCTGGATAAAATGTGGATACAACTTAAATTGCCGATAAAAATCTGGATTATAAAAGGAATTTTATGTAAAAAACTGGAAAGGGGCTGGAGTTGCCTCCCCCCTGATGAGTCCTAGTACCACCACTGCTATTAACAGAACTGCAGCTTTGCAGTTTTCAGTTTTGCAAGTATCTCTTCTTTATCAAGAGCTGAATTTCAATTTCATCACAAAATTAAATTCAAAGGACCTTTGTTATTAAGGAAAGTTTTTTCAGCAGTTGTCTCAATCTCAGCATCACCATCTCGATGAAACCTTGATTTCTGGATAAAATGTGGATACAACTTAAATTGCCGATAAAAATCTGGATTATAAAAGGAATTTTATGTAAAAAAAACTGGAAAGGGGCTGGAGTTGCCTCCCCCTGATGAGTCCTAGTACCACCACTGCTATTAACAGAACTGCAGCTTTGCAGTTTTCAGTTTTGCAATTATCTCTTCTTTATCAAGAGCTGAATTTCAATTTCATCACAAAATTAAATTCAAAGGACCTTTGTTATTAAGGAAATTTTTTTCAGCAGTTGTCTCAATCTCAGCATCACCATCTCGATGAAACCTTGATTTATTTATAAAATTTGTATACAACTTAAATTGAAGATAAAAAAATTTTTTATATAAGTACTATTATTTAAAAAAAACTGTACAGTTTATTGTGGTGAATCCCAAATTTGGTTTCATTGTCAACCAACAGCGAGTAACATAAATGATGCTGTTATATTTTCAGTTTAGCAAGTATCTCCTCTATATCAAGATCTGAATTTCAATTTCATCACACAATTAAATTCAAAGGACCTTTGTTATTAGGGAAAGTTTTTTTTCAGCAGTTGTCTCAATCTCAGCATCACCATCTCGATGAAACCTTGATTTCTTTATAAACTTTGTATACAACTTAAATTGAAGATAAAAATATTTTTTATAAAAGTACTTTTATTTAAAAAACTGGACAGGGGATGGTGTTGACTCCCCCCTGTTGATTACTAGTCCCCCCACTGCTATTAACAGAACTGCTGCTTTGCAGTTTTCAGTTTTGCAATTATCTCTTCTTTATCAAGAGCTGAATTTTGATTTCATCACAAAATTAAATTCAAAGGGCCTTTGTTATTAGGGAAAGTGTCGCTAGGAAATGCGAAGTTGCTCGTGTTATCACCTTCCGCTGTATCTCTTTAGGAGAAGTGTCTTTAACGAAAGCTAACAGGTCTTTGTTGTTGTCTTACGATTTTTTGTTAGATTAAGGTCCGTAACGCTTTCCTGATCAGATATCTTTATTAATCACAAAATCTCTCTTTAATTCGTTCAAAATATCATTTTTCAGCTAGCCCAAGGAATTTGAACAACATCCTCTCTTAGTCATTTATTAGTCAAATAGGTGACATTCTCTTTGCTTAGTCTGGGTCATGAATTCTCTTTCTTGTGTTATTTTTTCTCTGTCTCTTCGTTTTATTTTTATTTTGACCCCTCTCCTTTTTCTTCATTTTCTCTGTTTTTTCTTCTGTTTCTTTTTTCTTTCTCTGTTTACTCTTCATTTTCTGTTTTTTCTTTTTTCATTGCTTACTCTGGGTCATGGATTCTCTTTCTTGTGTTAGTTTTCTCTGTTTCCTCTTTTTATTTTAGTCTCTCCTTTTTTCTTCGTTTTCTCTGCTTTTTCTTCTGTTTCTGGTATCTTCCTCTGTTTTGTCTTCATTTTCTGTTTTTTCTTTTTTCTGTTATTTTAGTTAAAAAAGGGAGGGAAGAGAAAAACAGATAGGACAAGAAGAACAAAATGATATATTACTTCTATTAAATAATATAAAGAAAAAGACTTAGAGATATTAAAAATAAAAATGAAAGTTTCCAATAATCTTTAAATTTTCGTTTCCAATTACTTAGTCAATGTAATTTTCTAAGGTTTATTATATTTAATTCTTTCTTAGGAAGTTGAATTTACTTTCTATGGGTGAAAAAAGAAAAAGAGAAATAGAAAGAAACAAAAAGATGCTCTATTCCCCTTGAGTAATAAAATAGATAAAAATGCTACGATGGAAGTGAAAAATATGTCAGGAATTCTCTCGGTTCATAACCTAGAAAATTATTGTCGGAAATTATTTTTATCTCATCTTGCGAAAGGAAATTTTAGTACCACGTATAGTCGAGCGGGAGACATTACATTTGTTAAACATTTCCTTCTCTTAATAGGAGTGTGAAAATAAATTTTTTTAAGAGCTCTTTTTCCAAATTAAACTAAAACTAATTCGTAATTTATATTAATGATTGAATGTTGCCCTTTCAATCTGGTATTTAACGTGTTAAATTACAACATGTATAATTAAAATATAAACGATAAAATAAAAGTTCAAAATAGGGATAAAATCCTTTTTAATAGACAGTGTATAATAAATTTTACAAAAAATACCAGATATTTCGGTCACATATGCAGTGACCGTCATCAGTAGTAAAACACTGCATATGTGACCGAAATATATGGTATTTTTTGTGAGATTTATTATACACTGTCTATTAAAAAGGATTTTATCCCTATTTTGAACTTTTATTTTATCGTCATGGAAAGGCAGTGTGGTCTCCGAAATTATCTAAATTTAAATATTTAGTTAATATTTAAACAATATTTAAATAATTTTAAAATTAAAATATTTGAATAATGTAGTTAAAGATGCTGAAATATCTTTCAGTATATCAGTCAGAAATCATAAAAGAACAATAATCTGAAGCTCTGTTTTGCCTGAGAAATAAAAGAAATAAAAAGATTTCATTAGAAGTAAAGATGCTGTCAGAAATGTTCCTGATTTATTGTTACTTGCGCTGTCCAGAAGAAAGGACTCCAAAAATCAGCATTGAAAATTATTTTTGTCATCTTGTGAAAGAAAGTTTAGAACTACATAAATAGTTATACTGAAGACTAACAGGCCAGGAATGGGACCAAAAAAACTTTTGTTTCTGGTCAGTTCGAAACTTCCTGCCGTAAATCCTTGGTAAATCGAGGAAATAAGTGTACAACGTGAAGTAAATGCGTGTGAGTTGCGATACCAATACTGAATTTTCACCCTGGACCTTGTTTCATCCCCAAATGTCCGAGGTCTTTACAAATTTATAGGATTCATTCAAGATCGTCTTCTGGATTTTTGTTAGGGGGGAAGGTTACAAAAAAAAAACTGTAAAAAACCGTATCAAAAATGAGTTACGACTCAATAAACATTTTTTTGGTGGGGGTGGGGGGTCGAAACCCCCTAACCCCCCTGGATACAGCCTTGGATTAATTATTTTTTTTTTGCCACTTTATTCTGATCCATAGTTCAGTTTGTCTTTGCTAAATTGCTTTCGTAATGAATTGAATCAATTATACATAGTATTCAGGAATTGTTTGAGCTGAAACTGATTTTGTTTGTTAAATCTGACAAATATCTCAGGCCAAGAGTTTTGACGAATGAACTTGACAATGGAAAATTAAATGGAAAACCAATTGAACAGTGCAGAGGCTTTTGGGATGTAATGTCGTTAATTAATTGAATTATTGTAATATGAAATTCTGTGATTTTTGATTTCATTTTCTCTTCCGTCTATATGCTGTAACGTGGAACATGAAAAACAGAATCCTGTCAATGAACATCAGAAATTGCAAAAGTGACACTTTTTATTAAACAAAAGAGAAAAATGGAAGAAATTTTTCGTTTTTAAAAAATTGGCTAAAGCCTCTTTTAGTGCCATTTCATCGTTATTTTCTAGGTTCCTGTTAACATAATATTTTCTCTCCATTCACTGAGAACAATCGCGCACCCACGGGGTGCTAAAAGGACTAAAGCTCCCCCTCCCCTAAAGAAAAACAAATCAGCTAAATAACTTAAAATTTACCCTTAGAATACCGGATTTTCTAAGGAATTTAAAACAAAATCCTTTGGTTGGGGTCTCCGGTCAGCCTCCTCCCTCCCATAATTATTTTCGGAGTGCGCCACTGACTGAGAGTTTAGAGAGATGCAGAGGTTTAGCATGCGCAATAATGAAGAAAAAAAAAAAAAATGATGCCAACGATAAACATTGGTACCCACGGTAACGTCGCTCACTGTTTCAAACAGTTATTGGTAACGAACTGTAAGTAAGGAGCGACCCGGCTCAATAGTAACCAAAACTCTAAAAAACGGAATTTTGGTACCAATAGATGGATCAGAAGAATCAGATTTTTATGCTGATTTCAAATATATAAGTTTCATCAAGTTTAGTCTTACTCACCAAAAGTTACGCGCCTGAGAAAATTTGGCTGATTTTCGAAAAAAGTGGGAAAGACCCCCTAAAAGTTATAGAACCTTAATGAACAGCACACCATCAGATTCAGCGTATAAGAGAACTCTATTATAGATGTTTCAAGCTCCTATCTGCAAAAATGTGGAATTTCGTATTTTTTGCCAAAAGAAAGATCACGGATGCGTGTTTATTTGTTGTTTTTTTTTGTTTGTTTATATTTTTTTTTCCCAGGGGTGATCGTATCGATCCAGTAGTCATAGAATATCGTGATAGGGCTCATTAGAACGGAAATTAAAAGCTCTAGTGCCCATTTTAAGGGACCAAAAAAATTTGAGGGCAACTTGGCCCCCTCCCACGCTCATTTTTTTCTCGAAGTCACCCAATCAAAATTTTGAGATGACCATTTTGTTCAGCATAGTCAAAAATATATTTAATATGTCTTTGAGGATGACATAATCCCCCACTGTTCCCGAGGGAAGGGCTGCAAGTTATAAACTTTGCCCATTGTTTACATATAGTATTGGTTATTGGTAAGTATACAGGTGTTTTCAGGAATATTTTTTTTCTAGGGGGGGGGTCGGGGTTGGAGTAGGCGTTACGGGGGAGGATCTTTCCATGGAGGATATTTCATTGGGGGAAGGGACATTTCCATGAAGGGGGGGGGTGCGAGATTTCCCAGCATTATTTAAAAAACGGTCAGAAATGAAATAAAAAAAACAATTTTTTTTCAACTGAAAGTAAGGAGGAACATTAAAACTCAAAACAAACAGAAATTATTACGTATATGAGAGGGTTTTGCCCCCTAGTCAATACCTCGCTGTTTACCCTAAAGTTTTTTTTTAGTACTTTCAAAAGAGCTATCTATTCTAATTAACCGGCCTTTGTGATTCAGGGGTTTGTGATTCGAACAAAATTCGAACTTTGATGTAAAGAGCGAGGTATTGACTAGGGAGTGAACTCCCTAATATACGTAATAAAAAAGTACGAATATAGAAATTCGTTACGTCAGTTAATTCGTAAGTTACGCCAGAACAAAATTTCGAGAAAGCCAATTAGCCAAAAAAAAAAGGAAAATTAATATGCCAATTTCGTTTTAATTATTCATGTATGGTGAGCAAAAATCAAAAGAAACATTAATTCAAAAACGGTCAGAAACTAACTAAAAAACAACTTTTTTTAACTGAAAGTAAGGAGCGACATTAAAACTTAAAACGAACAGAAATTATTCCGTATATGAAAGGGGCTGTCCCCTCCTCAACGCCTCGCTCTTTACGCTAAACTTTTTATTGTTTTAAAAATAAAGTTGCAAGACAGTTAGCGTAAAGAGCGAGGCGTTGAGGAGGGGACAGCCCCTTTCATATACGGAATAATTTCTGTTCGTTTTAAGTTTTAATGTCGCTCCTTACTTTCAGTTAAAAAAACTTTTTTTTTAGTTAATTCGTAAATAAAGAGAATTATTTTACTGGTTCTTAAAGACTGTGGAAACCCAACGCTTTAGGTTGCTTTTATAGATTTATTCAGCATTGTATAAGAAGTTTATGTACTGCTGTTTTTACTTATCACTAGCTAATTTTCACTGAGTAAAAATCATTATTTTTACTTACATCATTATTTACTTATCTTTCGTCTCTTTTCGCTGAAAGCGGCTATTGCCCATATGAACCTATGGATTTTGATTGTTGTTTAGGGAGATGCAGCGATTGCGGTTCAGCAATCGCTGCATCTCCATAGAATTGTTTGCAAATGCATCTTTACATGTTTAAATTCAACTCTTTTCGTTAAATTTAGACATACTTAAATGGAGGGGGGGGGGGGGGTTTAGGCTTCCCACCCCTCAGAAATTTCAGATTTATACGATTTTTCCTATTATTTCTTATGCGTTAAATTGAGTTGGCCTCTTTTTTTGCTTTTGAATTTACAATCCCTCCCTCAATTTGTAGCCCCTCACCAGAAGCAAGTGCTTGCATGTTAGCCTTGTTACAATTGGTATTTGGCTCTAAGTGTTTACTCCTAGCTTTGTTGATAATGCACAAAGGGTACCTATAATACACAAAGGGTGCCTATAATACACAAAGGGTACACAAAGGATAATACACAAAGGGTACTTATAATACACAGAGGGTACACAAAGGATAATACACAAAGGGTACCTATAATACACAAAGGGTACACAAAGGGTACGTATAATACACAAAGGGTACACAAAGGATAATACACAAAGGGTACCTATAATACACAAAGGGTACACAAAGGATAATACACAAAGGGTACACAAAGGATAATACACAAAGGGTACCTATAATACACAAAGGGTACACAAAGGATACACAAAGGGTACCTATAATACACAAAGGGTACCTATAATACACAAAGGGTACACAAAGGATAATACACAAAGGGTACCTATAATACAAAAAGGGTACACAAAGGATAATAGACAAAGGGTACCTATAATACACAAAGGGTACCCAAAGGGTACCTATAATACACAAAGGGTACACAAAGGGTACCTATAATACACAAAGGGTACACAAAGGATAATACACAAATGGTACCTATAATACACAAAGGGTACACAAAGGATAATACACAAAGGGTACCTATAATACACAAAGGGTACACAAAGGATAATACACAAACGGTACCTATAATACACAAAGGATAATACACAAAGGGTACACAAATGATAATACACAAAGGGTACCTATAATACACAAAGGGTGCACAAAGGATAATACACAAAGGCGTTAACTTTATGCAAGGCTGCCTTAAAACCAACTAGCGATAAAATTTCTTCACTTGTTCGGACCACGCCAAACTTCGTTTAACAGTCATGTCTGACTTATTTTTTTGGGCAGTTACATCACCTAATGCTTAGTTCTTCGAAGTGTCTGAACTGGAACTAACGCTGTTTGTGGAGGATGACAAAAGACCCCAGGTATAAGCTGGCATAAGCTTATGCATATGCATAAGCTTATGGCATAAGCAGGCATAAGCCTTAAAATGAATCGTTGAATTGAAGAACTATTGGATAAATAAAATTCTTTGAAATGGAGGTTTGATTTTGTTCCCATTCAAACCCATTCAAATATGTTATTAGCACCAAGGTTCAACTAGTAGGCTACTAATTTTTGAATCATTTGAACATCAGCCCGTTCACAATAAAAGTTTACCTTGCGCTCAGAACTTGATATAGCCAAAATACAAGTTCGACGGGTGTGGTCACTGGCTGAGTAATCATAAGATTCTGATTGGCTACCGTCGTTGAAATAAGATGAAGTTGTGGTGTTGCCTGGTTTCAGCATTAAAATAAGTTGTAAAAGCTGATCGCTGATATCAAATAAACGCATCACCTTCAGTTTTGAGCCTAACTAAATTTTAGTGCCTGTGCTAATTTACTGAAGAAGTGGCTAGAAATTCATGAAGATTTTTTAATTCGATAAAGAGGGGGAGTTCGAGCTATATATAGCAAAGTAATGAATCCAATGATATAAGTATCTTGCTGTTTCGATGCAAGTTTTAGCCGTGACCTTATCTCAAAATTGAACTTGACCTCTGAAAAATAGAAGAAAAGTGTCTGGAATATTAATTGGAATATACCAACGAGCGTTACTGTTGGTAACTCGGTGACTAACCACCCTTTTGCTTTTTCAAACAGGAGTGGCGTGGTGTGTATGAAGTTTGAGGGCCACATGCTCTTCTTCTGAACTACGTGTTGCTCAATGCTCATTCACTGTGTCATACATATAAGTGCCTCTCATCCGCTCAAAACTTATATTTTGAAGGGACCTTATTTTGATTTTGTATGTCAAAATGTGCATGATCAGACTGTTTAGGGTAATGAACAGCGAGTGGAGAACAGCCTTTGTCAAAAGTAACCGAAATTTTATCAAACGAAAGTCTGTATATTTGCATCAAAAGAATCTTGCTCAATTCTGACTTCCAGTAAATAAAATTTATCAAGTTTAACAATACCTATCAAAAACCTTTAACATGAAAAAAGTTAAAGGGCATAGTCATAGAGAGAAGGTAAAAAAATCACAAAAAGTGGTGCGATTTTGATGAAAACAGTTGAAAACGATGAAAACAGTTAAAGAGCATAGTTTTAGATAGACGGTAAAACAGTACCAAAAAGTGCTGCGATTTCGATGAAAACAGTTGAAAACGATGAAAACAGTTGAAGAGCATAGTTTTAGATAGACGGTAAAACAGTACCAAAAAGTGCTGCGATTTCGATGAAAACAGTTGAAAACGATGAAAACAGTTAAAGAGCATAGTTTTAGATAGACGGTAAAACAGTACCAAAAAGTGCTGCGATTTTGATGAAAACAGTTGGAAACGATGAAAACAGTTAAAGAGCATAGTTTTAGATAGACGGTAAAACAGTACCAAAAAGTGCTCCGATTTTGATGAATGTTTTACTGTCCAATTTAACATGTTTAGCAACAAAAAAAGAAGACTTCATCCTTTCTTCTCTAAAATTATGAAATGATGTATTTTTCCTGAGAATGATAATAATCACTCATGTATGTTTATTTGATTGTTTTTTTCGTTTTCATATTCTTTCTTTTTTTTTAGGTTGAAGAGAATTTTAGACGGGAAGAGTGGCTTAGGGGTTTGAACGTGTCCTCAGAACCTTGACTGCGTCTGCAGAATAGTGTTACCTGAAAAAAGATAAAAGGAAGGGAGGGGGGCTCTGGAAACGTCAGGATAAGGTTAGGAAAAGATATAAAACAATCTAAACTCTCTCTTAGGCACGCACCCGGGATTTCTTTTTTTCGGGGTTGGGTCAATAATAAAAAATCTTTATATTTGATAATTTGAATAGAAAGTACACAGACTTATGGGAGCATTACGGTTTTTCGGAGGGGTTGGATTTGGGTTCTGAGATTCTCCTGGCTACGTCTCTGCATGTAGTAGCATCTTTAAATAGGGCATAATGAAGAAGAATGTCCATCAGTGTTTGGCGTTATGTCTTTGTGACAAGTTTTATCTCCAAAGAAATAGCCTGTTTCTGCTTATTTGACAAACCTTACTCCGTTTTTGTCGAAATAAACTTGTTCATATGTGCAATGTTAAATATGGCTTAAGAAAATCGTTAAGGTGTGATCGAAAAACGTGTTCATCAGTGTGTCGAACAGTGTGACTTGACCATTCGACGAATATTTAGTACTTGCCTTCGTCCTCTTGAAATAAATTTTGGTCAACATGCAAATGTCTGTATAGCGAGAGATGGGGTAAAAAGAACATACTAGGGTAGTCTAAAGGATCGCTCCCTGGACGGTACTTTCTATGACATTTTATAGAACTCAAAATGCAAATCAATGCAAAGCTATGAATAAAAGATTCGCACACTCTCCTCGGTACTGTCAAAGCCTTTAGTATTCACTATATAGTTTCTATAGTGATTTCACTATATAGTATTCATTATATAGATCACTATATAGTATTCACTATAGTATATAATATATACAGTGTTCACTATAATGGCACAATTTTCACCCCTACTACTTTGAAAAAAATATGTGCTTGATTTAATAATGCTTCACAAATAATTTAGTTACTACTTCACACTACATATGCTTTTGCCCAATTATTGTTAGGATACTATGACTGTAGATGATTAACTGTGTTGTATCGGTATATCAATACTCTTAAAAATTATCGGTATTTTTGGCGCACAAATATTACCTTTCTCTGAAAATCATTTTAAAAGTGGGCCAAATGTTTTCGCATAGGTTACCAATGCAATCTTAAAACCATTTTAGCCACAAAACGTTTGCTATTTTTTTTTTGCAATGTGGCCTTGTCTGAGATGCCATGATTTATAAGATGGGGGAAGATTTTTGCAACTGTAATCTTTACTCTTAGGTAGAGACTAGAATATTGGCCTGATTCAGAGAGAAAATGGAATACGACTTGAAAGAGCTTTCTGTTTTGTCCGGGTAATGTTCTTTGTTCGTCATTGAATTTTTATCCTTCAGGCTTATGACGAGACATTGAAAGCGGACGAATTTTTAGCAACTGCACTGGAACCTCCAAGGAAAGAAGCAATCCAAGCGGCTCTTAAAGAGCTTATATCCATTAAAGCTCTTAATGAAGATGAAAGCCTCACGCCCCTTGGAAGAAGGCTTCTTCCAATACCGTTGCCACCGAGATTAGCGAAAGCAGTTGTCTACTCTGTCATTATGGGGTAATTAATTTGATCTTTCTTGTGGATATTATTGGTTCTTTAATTCTTGTATGGGTCGTTCGGGGCTAGTTGTAGAGATCTAAGATTTCCTGTGTTTGCCGCAAAAAATGAGAAGAACTCAAGGATAATATTTTGTTGTGTTACATTTTGATTGTCTATTAGGATTTTTGAGAAAAACAAGTTCAAGATATTTGAATTAGCAGCATTAAAATTTGTTTGTTATTGATACAACTTTTATGAATTTTTGTTTTCTCAACCAATTCTTATAATGACCCCCCCCCCCCCCCTTAGAAAGAAAATATAAAGATCTAGTTAAAATTGAAGCAATATTTTAGGCTAGTGTTCTAGCAATCCCGACTTGTTAGAGGTGATAAAACGTTAGAGAATTTTATTTTTAAATAGTAATTTATCAAAATTTGATTGACTACTTTCTATAATATTTTTCTTTTTGTGCTATTTTGAATGCTGATTATTATAAAATGTAAAAATGTAGAGACATACCCTTTATACGCTTGCGCTGAAAATTTTCTTTTCCCTACCTGGAAGTGTCTTACTATTAGAAGAGACTGAAGTTAAAATAGGCTTAACTCTTCATAGCAAGGCCTTATCCACGGGGGGGGGTAGGGGATTAGAACCCTTCTCACCCGAAACGCTTGTCCGACTCGTAAAAGTGTAACAAAATGTAAAACAATTTTTAGTGCGTTTAAAAAAAATTTAGATGCCCCCCCCCCAAAAAAAAATTCTTTTGTAAACCTCCCACCCGAAAAAAGTCCTTGATACGTCCCTGCTTAATAGTAATTTTTTTTTGCTTACTATTTGAATCGCAGATGCTGCTTTATATTAAATGGCAAGGTATCTGCCTCCGGGGAATAAATGTTTTGATTAGTATCATATATGCTTGTAATATTAAAGAAAATTAACCCTTGTAAAAGGGTGTAAGTGTAATCATTAATTATTTCTTTTTCGATCAATTTTATTAATTGTTATTTTACTCTGAATCTTACCCTTGAGGGCACATATAAATTATTGTTGTTTAGTTTTCACAATCGTTCTAATTGTTCTCAAATAAAAACCGAAGAAGAGTATATTAAGAAATTAGGATCCACCCAAGGGGATCTTAGTGTTTATGTTTACATAGCTCTACTCAAATTCAGGCCTTGGGTTGGTGGGTGTAGGGATCCTCCACCTGAAAATAAGTGCTACGAAAAGTGACGATTTAGTCTTGGATTCTGACAGTACGGACCATCGTGCATCAACGAACCTATAGACGACGTCAGGAGGGCTGATAGACTAAACCTTTTGGGCCGAAGGGGGCTTGTTTTGACTTTGATTTCACCTGCTTCAAGGAACCTACTTTTGAACTGCGCAATAATAAAGTGGCAACAACAGACTTCTGAGTTCTTGAACGAACCCAACAATGGTTCCAGCACCTCCTTTGAATGCCTTCACCCCTGCCTGTAAAGCTCATCTACGACTTCCACCCTGCCACTGCCGGTGACAGTGAATTGCTGGTGACGCTGGACGGTGCCAGAAATTACTTCCGCGGTCGACCGAAGAAACGGTGGTCCAACATTCTGGTATGAAAGACCAGAATATCGCGATGTCAAACATTAGAGTTGGCGAAGCACAATCATCCTTCAGAGATCGAGGTTGACGGAAGAGGCAAATTTCCATTACTGCGCCGAATAGGCAGAATTTAATTTGAAGTTTCATTATTCAGTTTGCAGAATTTAAAGTTCCAATTTTTGTTCAGTCTACCATTTTTTTTTACTTTTCAAGATTAAAATAACTATTTTTGAAATTCTTTTTCGTATTTTTTTTTTATCTTTTTTTAATCCTTTTTTTTTGGCCAAATGGTGGCAGAAGAGATAAAACAAGTGAGTCATTAACTAGCTCTATATCAGTATTAGCTTTTGTCAGTATTAGCTATTGGTTCCTGTCCATAGGTGCCGTCAGAAAGCAGTGAGGTGATGGCTCCCCACATGAAATAAGAAAATATTAAAAAAAATTAAAAAATTGTTAAATACTTACATTAAAACCCCGATAAAAACAAAATTCTGTAGTAATTGATGCCTCACCCTCTCGGAAAACTTCCTAGGGGGTGCTCTTGTTTTAGGTGGTCCCCTTCTATAAGATTGGTTTTTAGGCCTCTGATGTAACATTTGGACTTCAAATGTTTTTATTTTATATTTTGGGCACCTATCCCTCAGAAAAAAATCGCCTGATCCCCTTTTCTTTCTTTTCTTTTCTTTCTTTCCTTTCTTACTCCTTTTTTCTTTGATATCACCATCTGCTCTTGGCATTATCTGTTATCTTGACGTTTGATGTGATTTTTCATTTTAGTTTCCGTTGGTTTGGATTTTAGTTATTCATCGATAGTAATCTCTGTTTGTTTTAAGTATGAGTTATTATATGACTTAATTTCTGCTCATCATAGGATTTTATATAGCTATTTACTTATCTGTGAAAAACACCTTTTAGGAAAATAATTAAAAAATTAGTATTTTTTCGCTTTTAATTGAAATTTTCCGGTATTAGTTCATATTAAGAATATTTATAAGTTGTTTTTTCAGTTTTTATGCTTAAGAATTAAAATTTCTGATTGTATTTTAAACATCTATGAAATTTTTTGTCTTCTGTAGGGTTGAAGCCATCCTAACCCCCTTCCTGTGAATATAAACGCACCTCAATCAACCATTTACAAATAAATATGTTACATTTTGTTTCAACTTTTTGTTAGCCCGTTGCCAATTATGAATATTACCCAATGCTCATAAGTATGTTTTAGTGGAAAAGGTGGGCATGTTTGTTCTTGGTTTAATTTTGGCTAGGAGCTCTTAGGAATTATTTATCAGGCTAATAATCCCAGAGTTTTACAAGAGTATACTCTGGCAACGAGTATCTGAGCTAATCAAAATATGCTATTTGCACCGAAGTTTTCAGATTATCGGCAATACCTCCAGAATGTCTTGGGGGATCGGGTTGAAACTTTCAGGAATTTTTTTCAAGAGGGAGTGGGATGGGGTCGAGGAGACTTGAAATTTTTGATTGTGTGATGGAGCAGAGGTAAATTGAAAGATTGTATATCCAAGTCCTTCAGTCAAGATCTTAATCAAATATATCAATGTCAAATATTTGCAGTCTTGTGAACAGTTTCTGAATGTAGATGAAATTGTCCGTACTGCTGGCGAAAGGACAGGATCGCGGGCAAGGGGTTTTCAAATCTCGTGCTGGGGGATGGGAAAACGGACTAAACTCTAGCATTGGTGTAATACTTTGCACTGCTGTCATTATTATTTGTATTCCTGTAATTTCTTGCTTATCTGTGTCTGGCTTATCTTTATTATTTTTCCTTTACTGGGCAACTGAGACATTTCAGAATAGTGTATATAGTCCAGCAAATTTAGCTAAAGTCTACAGCAAAACTTTGTTCCGTAAAATTTGAACCCTTTGCATGATGATTACCTTAGACCTTAGGGTATCATGAAGAAGCTGCCAATCATTCCTCCAATTTGCTTCTGAGATGACATTCTCCAATTGAGAAAAAACTTGTGAACTTATTTCATTTTTCACTCTCTTCGCAAACCAGAAATTTCGTGGACAGAATAATTTTTTTACATTGCAATTAATGATAATATAATGTTATGATCATAATGTAATTAATAATATGCAGTTGTGTTTTTATTAAAAACTGATATACGATTACAAATAGATCTAATTACATTGTTTACACAATTAGATATGATTACATAATGATGTACTAATAATTGTAATGATAATATTTAGTGATAAAATAATGTTTGCGACTTGAAGTTTACGTTACGAATAAAATCATGAGTAAGAGAGAAAACAAAAAGCAATAAAAAAAGGACTATAAAAGAGAAAAAATGGGAAGGAAACTCGTATACGGGTTTAAACATGAGATAACCAGATAAAAACCACCAGCTTTTTTTTAATAATTAAAAAATCCCATCTCCTCTCCTCTCGGTGACCTAATAACCTTTTTCACTTAATTTCGAACCTTAATGTCACCTACACTAATTTAAAAACATCTTTTATTTTTTAATTTGGATAGTCAAACATAATTGATGAAGACAAGGTATACTAGAAAAAGCCACCAGCTTAGGTCCAACCTTTGTTATATTGTATCCACGTTGTTGAAATATGAAGTGCAAAATTTGGTCTCATTTCTTGCGTAGATTGAGTGAGCATATTCTCTCCATATTGATTGATTAACTGCTAAGCATAATCCAGTGAGAACACATTTTTTGGCAAAGGAACAACTAATGCTTAAGGGGTCTAGTGTTCTAAAACCTTTATAATTCGGTAAATAATTTATTTCCTGAGTTTTGTTAATCTGATGACGATCGGATGCCCTTCATACTGTCACTGCTACTACTACTATGAACTCCCTACACCACGAAACGACTTGAGGTCAAAACAGCCACCGAGACTTCTCCTCCAACCCAAACTTTTCAAAACTTAACTCCTTACCCCCTCCCATGAAGTTCCGATTTCTTTTAAATTGTTCCTTATGATCCCTCTTCACCATATTTGGAGACGATCTGCTTTTCGTTTAGCCCAAGATAAATGGTCAAAAAGAACAATTTTTGGCAATACATTATCCTTTATCCAGAAAATGTGCCCTAGTCATCTCAACCTTTATTATATTGTTAACTTATTACATTATTACTGTATGTTTACTTATTTTTAATATAAATAATACTTGTATTGTACAAACAATATTACATTATTATATTATTTACTTATTATATTATATTAAATTTATTATATTTTTAACCTTTTTTTATATTGTAATCTTAAACTTTATTTTATTATTGACCTAGAAAGCGGGATTGAACCACATTTTTGTTTTATACAGCTTATAGTTTGACATAAGGTTAGTCAAACCGGTACCTAAATTTATATGTTGACAATGTCTCTAGGAAACATTTTATTTGGCTATCCTACTTCTACATTTTCATTGCTTCCACCATCTCTGCTAATAAAACTACCTGCGTAAGTTGAGCCGTCTACTTGATCGATCTTCTCGCTGCCCAACATCACATATTCACCGTCATTTATTCCTAGTCTGTGTGACTTAGTCTTCTTACCATTAATTTTCAAACCTATTCTTGTACCCTGATTTCTCAAAGCTTCCGGAAACTCATTCATTTTGCTATTATTTTATCTAAAACACTTAGATCATCCGTATAATCAAAGTCTAAGAGAGTTACACCTTCCTATTTGATTCCGTGCTCTCCCATAGTCTTTGCTGTGTTGCTTAGGATGAAGCCCATAAAAATAATCCATCTAAACGGGAAAATGACACAACCCTGTTCAACTCCTGATGCAACACCAAACGAGCTAATAACTCCACTTCCTACCCTAAGTGCAGCAATGTTGTTCTCGTAAACAGCGCTAATCACTCCAATGTACTTATCTGGTATGCTCTACAAGGATAGGACACCACCAAAGCTCTTCTAGCGGCTGAATCTAATATCTGTGCATAATCTATAAGACTAAGGACTAAAGGAGTCTTATGATTCATGTACTCTCCAATGCTAATCTAAGAGTAAAAGTTTTTCTAAATGCTAATCTAAGAGTAAAAACTAAAATCACACTGTTCTTCTCTTAAAATATTGTCTACAACATCTCTTGGCTCAATAAGCATCGTTATGCTGAATGTTTTGCTTACAATAGAAACCAAGCTAATGGCTCTATGATGGCCGCACTCACTCTTATCATCTGTCTTACATAGGGATTTAATTTGAAGTTTCCTAAAATTACTAGGTACTTCCCCTTTTTCAAAAATTCAAATTCATAATCTTATTTATTTTCAACTTCGCAACCACTATATTTAAAAATTTCATTTACCACATTATCAGCTCCTGATATCATATTATTTTTCAATCCTTTTTGTACTGTTGCTACTCTTTTTCGCAAAATAAATTCTCCTTTACTTCCAAATTGTCAAAAAAATTCATTCTTTTTTAAATCATTTCCTACAACTTAATCAGGGTTTAACTAATTTTCAAAACGCCCTGTCCATGTCTCTTCACTAATAGATACCCCATTCCTATCTTTAAATGGGGGCAAGTACCGACTGGCAAGAAGATTCTCATACATGTTCGATAATTTGCGAAGAATGTTGAGGAAAGAAGGCAAGGATTTTTTTTTTTAATTTCTGTTTTTCCGAAGAGTCAAAAAACAGGTATTTTCAGAATTTAGGGAAATGCAGTTTTATGTTTTTTTAGTTCTAGAAATGAAAACACTAAGCAGTTATTTCAAAAATCTAGAAAGGGTGAAGTTGCCCCCAACCCCAATTGCCTACCCTACTCTAATGATATTTTAAATGTTACAAGATACTTTCTCTCTCTTTCTGAAACCCAATCTCTTGTTCCCGATTATTGGACAATATATAGAAAATTTCCTTCTCCTTCTATTTACTTGTGTCTGTAATTAGTCACTTAGAAATGTAAGATCTTTTCCGTTTTCTACTTTTAATTGTCGTTTTTTTAATTACTTGCCTTATCCTGTCTGATATTATTAAAAATATCATTTGTTACTATCTCTCTTGTGGGTACTTAAAACATTTCGGAACAGTAAATATATCCCAGGAAATTTAGGTAATGTGACAATATTCGGGTTTCTAGTTCCCAGAAATTGGGAGTGTAGCAATATCTTGAGCTAGTAAGATTGTGATGGATATGTTTTGGTGCATTTGTTATCGGGAAAATTCTTTAGTAACCTAAAGCTACATGCCATATTATTGCCTATTTTTTTTTGTTGAGCTTCTAAATTTTATATAAGATGTTTTTAATTTGTTTATGTTTTTTATTTGTTTATGTTTTTTAAACAATTTAAATTATTTAAATAGACCGGCCAATTATAATGAACATGTATATTTTGTCCCCTTGTGTGCTGGACGTGCGACCCTCTGTCCGTAAGGGCACGGGTTCGAATCCTTGTGTCGCGGATTATTTAGTTTAGAACGAGGGTCAGCGTTGTGACTCTTTAAGGTCAGCCAAGGTGTACCAAGCTCCAAATGGTTACTTGGAGAAATCTGGGGGGAAAACACGGGAAGCGCACGAGGGTCAGCGGTGTGACTCTTTAAGGTCAGCCAAGGTGGACCAAGCTCCAAATGCTTACTTGGAGAAATCTGGGAGGAAAACACGGGAAGCGCCGAATGATTTGCCCCCAACTATGTATTGCACTCCCGGACCGAATGCAGGGAATCAGGAGATCGGTACCTGCGCTACGCTGACCATTTTCTGCACGCGAAAACGTCTTTAGTTAAGAAGATATATTTTGCAGCACACAGCATTACATAATTAAACTGAGCGTTGAAGATGTTCTCACTAGATGGCAGATTATTTATTCTTAATTGTTTCATTAGTATTTTTGAAAAAAAAAGTTTTTCAGACTAAAGTATCATATTTAAACCTAAGACGAACAGAAATAAAGTCCCATAATAATTCCAACTTAGAACGAACAGAAATTGTATCGAAAGAAATGACAGATACTGCTATAAGATACTGACAGATACAGTTGCTATTCAGTCTCTGACCTTTTAAGAGCTATTTGTGTTAAAAAAGGATTATATTTCGGAATCAATTAGAGACTAAATATATTTCGTCATTGACATCTGACTAGTGTACAATAATTCAATTTTAAGCTGGATTAACTTAGGAATATATGATAATATTGAGAATGCAGACAAATATAGACTTTAAAGCTGCTTTTAATGATAGCATATGAAATCTTGATGGACTTTTTTTTTTTTTACCTGGATAATGGATTAATTTCGGCTATGTTTTGAACCAAGATTGTTTGGGGCTGAGCTAAGCAAAGTGATTATGTTTTCGCATTCAGCAATTCTTAGTTTTATCCAATCAAACATTCCATCGGGTACTGATGATGAAGTTATTATTAATCATACAGTGCAGTTTTTTCCTGAAAATATTCTCAAAGATGCTAAGGTTGATTTATGGGCATAAATATATCCTAGTAATAAAACAGCACCAAGGAGACAAGGTGATAATGCCTCCGCTTGGCATGTGAAAGATATGATTGATTTGCTTCGGAAGTGTGAAAATGAGGAGCTAAGAGTGCCAACATATGTAATTATTTCACCAACCGAAGTGCCTGTAATTCCTGCTTTTGTTTATTATAAAATTGCACCCAAAATTTTTGCTGTGGGTAGTACCCTAAACTTCATTAAAGAAAAGGTAACAGTTTAGAACTTAAATTTTCCATCATTTCCCATTCCTTATGCAAGTACTCGTGCTGCAAGTACTGCCACCTTTATCATTTCAAAAACACATACTAAAATTGACAACCTTTCAAAACGGGATCATACTCTACATAAAATCCCTGGTCATCAAGATCTTCATAAGATAATGCCTTCTGGAAATAGTCTGCTTGTTCAGATTACTCAATCTGCAGCAAATATTTCCGGCAGTGTGGTTCCTAACGTATTGAATAGGTGTGACGTCATCATTCACGAAAAGAAATTTCATGGCATTGTTAAAGGGGTACCCGCTAATTATGAGGCGATAATTTTTAAGAAATGTGAAGGTGTCATCGATGCTGAACGTTTGGGAAAATCTATGGCTATGAAAATTACCTTTGCTGATGTCGTATCCTGGTGTAATTGTCTTCGATTCATGCGGAAGGCGTGTAATGAACCATTCCGGGTTTTTGAGTTTATGTGGTCGCCCCGTCGCTATGGTAATAGTCGGTCTACCAGCCACACGAAAGGCAAATTCAATAAACCAACAAATTTAAGTCACTGTTCCGGATCTTATGTATCATATCGTGATTCCCCCTGCATTTTTTATCCAAATGGAACTAATTGTGAGAGTGATCATGCATCGTATAGCCTAAAATGTCGTATTCTGCGTGATGCCCTGAGCAAACGTGTGATTCGGAAATGACTGTCGAATTGTCCGTCTCAATCTGCTCTTTTAATATCAATGGCACGAAAGATAAACGTGGCTCATTAAGTAAAAAAAATGAATGATTTTGACATTTTGTTCTTGCAAGAACATTTACTTCCCACCATCTTCGTTAAATCTCTACGAAGAAGTAGCCACCATACTGTCTTTACCATCAATGCCTGAAAAACAAAAGGCAGACCTTCCGAGGGCCTTGCATGTGTTATCAAACGATTAGCTACTCCTTTGTCGCCTATCTTATTCCATTTCTCTGATAACATTATGGCAATACCAATTGGTCACCTTGTATTTATAAATGTATATCTTCCCTGCAACCAGAAACGTCTAGCTTCACTTACTAAGTTTTCTAATGCCTGCTCATCCCTTAAAACTCTGTTATGCGATATTGAAAAGCATGGGTATCGTTGGCTATTGATGGGTGACTTCAATTGTGATGTTCATAGCTCCTCTACTCGTGCCAACTTAGTCTTAGATTCGTTGCCTATTGGTTACCGCATAGTACCCAAAGCTCTTATTTACAGTTATATTCATAATAGTGTTACTGTGACCAATATTGATCATTGTATTTGCTCTGCCGATGTTCCCTGTTCTGTCATTAATGTTGACGAAGACGAACGTGATTTTGACCAACTTCCCCTTTCCCTTACCGTGACAATAATTGTTGCTCCATCTAATCATACCTGTGCTGCTAATAAAAAATGGTGTATGAAACGAGAGTGGAGCAAAGTCAATTGGTCTCTATATATTTCTACCCTAAGAGCTCTCTTGTCCTGCGTCAATATCCCTTTTAATCTACTGTGCACGAGTGTTTTTTCGCCACAAGCCAGAGTACAACTGAATTTTTTTTATCTTCACGTCGTCAAGTGCATGAAACAAACTGAGAATGTGGCTGTTCCCCTTGTATTGGTTAAACTCAAACTTGAAGTCCGATTTGAAACAAAGACCCGGGTGTTAAAGCCGTCAAAAATTGGGGTAAATTCTGGTTTCGCATCTGGATTGTGTGTGGGTGGCACTTGCAAGGCCAAGTGGTTGATATAAAGAGTAAGACAGAAGCGGAACTTAAACGGTGTCTTCGTTTGGTTTGATATAATGGTGCTGAGTTCACTAACAGTAAATTACAATGAAAAGAAGTTAATAAGACATCTAAACTTGATTCATTAGGGACTAATGATGTTATCCCAGATTCGTCATGGCCTGGGCATTGTAAAAGTATTTTTTGTAAGATTGAGTATAGTGTTCATTATCATTTTCAGTGCTTCATTTCTAAATTTTTGCCACCTAAAGTTTTGCAACGTCATGTTATTCCCGTCTCAACTAAAAGTATTGTTAATTGTATGCTTAAACTTAAGTCTAAATCAAGTGATCTTGATGGGATTAGCGCTCACCATTTACGTTGTGATTGTCAGGCACTAGTCGCTCAGCTCCAGTTACTTTTTCAGTTCTGTTTATCTTTGTCAATGGTACCTGATTCCTTCCTTTACGGAACGGTCTCTTCGATTCTTAAACGTGGTAGAGACCCTTTTTATTGCAGTTGATACAGGCCTATCCCTGTTACTTGCAATACTATTAAGGTTTTTGCACTTCTTTTGTTCCTATATATCAGTGAAAAAACTGCAGAAGACTCAACCCAATTTGGATTCCAACCTCGTATTGGGCTTCAACATGCGCATAAGGTTTTACCTTCAACTCTTTATGATGCCCAGTCTAAAGGTTATGAATTACATATTTGCGCTTTGGATTTATCTGTAGCCTTCGATAGTATTTGCCATGCACAAATGTGGCACTCTTTGTCAGAGTTTTGAGTGAACCCTTTTGTCATAAATGTACTTAAATTTTGGTATAGTAATTCGTTTCTTCGTTTTAAATCTGGTACAGGGTACTGCGGTAATATACCAGTTCAATTTAGAGTACG
This sequence comes from Artemia sp. Qi Xiang Cuo, assembly GCF_049724085.1. Taxonomy (NCBI): domain Eukaryota; kingdom Metazoa; phylum Arthropoda; class Branchiopoda; order Anostraca; family Artemiidae; genus Artemia; species Artemia sp. Qi Xiang Cuo. The sequence goes on from NC_142805.1 coordinate 7,418,449, forward strand.
ACAGTGTGGGGTGCTATCGCCTTACCTATTTAATGCTTGCATTCAAAATGTGTTGTTAGGAATCGCTCCTTCTTATTTTAATAATTCATTTGATGTATCTTATATTGCTTATGCTAAAAATCAGATAGTTTCAAGCTAAAGTAAGTCTATTTTTGTATTATCTGTGCAACGTATTTCTATGATGTTTCGGGATGTTGGTCTGTTTATGAATGTTGATAAATGCGAATATTTAGTTTTCAATCCCAAATCATCTGCTCATAATTTGTCCTGTGGATCCTCAGTAATTCGAAATGCTGCGAGTTTACGGTGGTTAGGAATTAGTATTTGTTGTACATTCACTTTTTTGCGACTTCAAGTTTTGAGAGATGTAAAAGAAAAGTTGAAGATCGGATATGCGAAAATTATACCTAACCGTGGAAAATATTCACGCCGAGCTTTAGCTAAAATGTATTCCACGTATTGTGACCATTCTGTCTTGTTTTTAAGTGGAATGTATTTGTTATTGAATAAGAATGATTTGCGCCAGATTTGTATCGCTTATTTTAGATATTGCAAATTTTCATTGTACCGTGAGTTTTTTATCAAACAGTTCGTGGTAACGAACTGTAACTAAGGAGCGACCCGGCTCAATGGTAACCGAAACTCTAGAAAACGGATAGATACATCAATAGATACATCAATAGAATCAGATTTCAATGCTGATTTCAAATATATATTTTTCATCAAGTTTAGTGCTACCCATCAAAGTTACCCCATCAAGTTACGTGCCTGAGAAAATTTGGCTGATTTTCAAAAAAAAGCGGGAAAGACCCCCTAAAAGCTGTAGAACCTTAATGAAAATCACACCATTATATTCAGCGTATTAGAGAACCCTACTGTAGATATTTCAAGCACCTATCTACAAAAACGTGGAATTTTGCATTTTTTTTTGCCAGAAGAAAGATCACGGATGCGTGTTTATTTGTTTTATTGTTTTTTATTTCCCGAGGGGTTACCGTATCGACCCAGTGGTCCTAGAATATCGTGGGAGGGCTCATTGGAACGGAAATTAAAAGTTCTAGTGCCCTTTTTAAGTGACCAAAAAAAAATGGAGGGCAACTAGGCCCCCTCCCACGCTTATTTTTTTCCCAAAGTCACACGATCATAATTTTGAGATAGCCATTTTGTTCAGCATGGTCGAAAATATGATAAATATGTCTTTTAAGATGATTTAATCTCCCGAAGTCCCCAGGGGGAGGGCTAAAAGTTATGAACTTTACCAAATTTAAACATATTGTATTGGTTATTGGTATTTATACAGATGTTTTCAGGTGGTTTTTTTTGTGTTAGGGGTGGGGATGGGTGGGTCGGGGGTTATGTTGGAGGATCTCTTCATGAAGGAAGTTTTCATGGGGGAAGGGAAATTGCCATGAAGGGGGCGCCGGACTTGCCAGCATTATTTATTGGTTATTGGGAAGTATAGGCTACAGACATTTTCAGGAAGGATTTTTTTCTGGAGGGGGTGGGCTAGAGGAGGGGGTTACTCTGGAGAATCTTTCCGTGGAGGATGTTTTTTTGGGGTAAGGGACATTTCTATGAAGGGGGCGCCGGATTTCCAAGCATTATTTAAAAGACGATCAGAAATTAAATTAAAAAAAAACAAGTTTTTTCAACTGAAAGTAAGAAGCAACATTAGAACTTAAAACCAACAGAAATTATTACGTATGTGAGGGGGGTGGCCCCCGATTCAATAACCCTCGCTTTGAGCTACAGTTTTTTTTTGTGCTTTCAAAATATATATATAGTATAATTAAAAGGCATGTGTTTTTCTGGGGTTTGTGAAGAGCGTGGTATTGACTAAGGGGAGAACCCCCTCATATACGTAATAACAATTACATATTAAAAAAAAACAAGCGATGCGGCTCAATAGTAATCGAAACTTTTAAACACGGAGTTTTGATGTCAATAAATGTATTAAAAGAATGGGTTTATAATGCTGATTCTAAATATATGAATTTTATTAAGTTTAGTATTACTCATCAAAGGCTACGAGCCTGAGAAAATTTACCCGATTTTTTAAAGAGGGGGAAACATCCCCTACAAGTGAAATAATTTTAATGAAAATCACACCGTCAGATTCAGCGTATCAGAAAACCCTATTACATAGGTTTCAAGCTCATATCTGCAAAAATCTGAAATTTTGTATTTTTTGCCAGAAGAAAAATATACGAATATAGAAGTTAGTTACGTAAGTTAATTTGTAAATTACGTCATAACCAAATTCAGAGACATCCATATAGCAAAATAAAAGTAAAATTTTTATGCAAATTTTGTTTACTTATTCAATGACGGTGAGCCAAAATAAAACCTGCATTAACTAAAAAACGATCAGAAATTAAATAAATAAAAAATTTTTAAACTGAAAGTAAGGAGCGACATTAAAACTTAAAACGAACAGACATTATTCCGTATATGAAAGGGGCTGTCCCCTCCTCAACGCTTCGCTCTTTACGCTAAAGCTTGATTTTGTCTCACAACTTCATCTCTTAAAACAATAAAAAAACTTTAGCGTAAAGAGCGAAACGTTGAGGAGGGGACAGCCCCTTTCATATACGGAATAATTTCTGTTCGTTTTAAGTTTTAATGTCGCTCCTTACTTTCAGTTTAAAAAACTTGTTTTTTTTTATTTAATTTGTCATAACGTCAACAACACCGCAACCAAAAAAAGAAGATAATGTCACAAGGCTAACCAATTCTTACTAATAACAGTGGTTTTACGCCCCCTCCCTCTGGCTTTTCTGGCTAAGTGGACGCGCGCTGGGCTGAGAATTCGAGAATTCGGGTTCGATCCCTGGTGTGGTCAGTTTCTTGGTTTGGGACGCGGGTCAGTGGTGTGACCCTGTAAGCTTAGCCAGAGTCAACCCAGCTGTAAATGGGTACCTGAAGATATCTGGGGAAGGTAAACAGGAAGGGTTTGCGAAAGCATAGGTTGGCTGGCCCCCAGCCCCCCATTGCACTTCCTGGCTGAAGGGCCACGAAACGGAGATCAGCACCGCCGGTTTGGACCATAAGGGTATAGTGCCGCATCCTTTACCTTTTTTACCTTTACCCTCCCTCTCAGAACCTCGAATCTGCTTCTAGTGTCATTTGCCTTTTATTGAAAGTGACATTTATTTTGAACAGTTGAGTTTCACTTGTAAAAAAAAGATTACAAAAATTAAATAATAAATCACCATAATTAACATTGCTGACCATCTAATGGTATAAACTATGCAAGTATTTCCTTCTCTCTTTTCATTTCTATTTTCCTATTTTTAATTGTCAGTACTGTATATTTCTGAATCTGTTTACTATCCCTGAAAAGCTGCTACTTTGTTGCTTCTGTAGTAGACTACACGGGACTGTTGTCCCGTGTTTTTCTTACAAGTAAGTAAGAATTATTCCAGCACACAGGAAGGAGAGAGGGAACTTGCGAAAATTTTCAAAATCTGTGGCTGCTTAAAAGGACCTCATACCTGAAAAATTGGGAAAAGAATCTAAAAATTCAGTCGTTTCGGATATTTTCAACTCGACTTTCTCACATTCGATTAAAGATGTAGCTGGTCCGTATTATAATTAGAAAATTACGGGTAGATTTTGGGCCAGTCCTTAGCCTCGGAATCGCGAGATTCCGAGATTTGACATTTACAATATTTAATCAATTGTCTTATTCCGAAGTTGTGTATTTTCTAAGACATTACAATAAACGCGTACAATACGGATCGGACAATAGGCTGTGAAGTTGCTGAATCGCGTCAACATGTTCTCAGTGGATGATAAATTACTCGATCTTAATAACTCAATAAGAAATGTCTTTTCACATTTCCGATTTCCTGTTTTTATTTATTTTTAATACTCATTATGTCTGATTTTCTGTCTTCATTATTGTCTTTATATATAAGTTTTGTTCTGTGCTTATATGTATTTTATATTGTACACTTGTATACTGTCTCCCACTATCATTTATTTCTTAAGTTTTAATGTCTTTCATGATCTATTATTTTACTTCTAGACAGTGGTGTCGATGACGGGGGGTTGTGCATCTGCCTCTTGCCCCTAAGATTTTCTACTCTCTCCGCTAGGTTTGAAAAATGCCTTTTTTTTGGGTATTTTTATTGTTAAATGGAAAAATTAAAAACCAAAAATATTACCGCTCCTAGTAGATTTTTAAAAATACATTTTCGTCCTCCATCCATATATTTCCATGAAGTGAAACCACTCTTCAACTAACTTTGATGATGTACTATTTTAATTCTAAGCAGTGCTGTCAATCAGGGGGGAGGGCTTTGTATCCCCAACCAAAATTTTTTTTGCCTCTTCCTATAAATTTGAACTATACCTTTTTTTTTGGTATTTCCATTAGAAAGTGTTTTTCTTGGATACTTTCATGGAAAAAATTAAAACTTCTTCAAAATCCCCCCCCCCCCCCCTCATAGATCTTGAAAAGTGCATTTTCGTCCTCAACTCCTAAATTTCTGTGAATTGACACCACTGTTTCTAAATCACCTTTCTAAAAACTACTTTCTTCTGTTTAATTACTTACTGAAACATCTGTTACCTTTCCTTTTTCTCACCCATAGTCTTCTTCTTTATTACTTCTTCGTATAGTTCTAATCTAATATCCCCGGGAAGTCACTATATTATTGTTTTTTAGTATTTTGTATTACCGCCGCGTTTTTTTCTCATGAATACGATAGTCTTACCTTTATATATGGTTTTCTCACTCGTATTTATTTCCTTAGGAATTATTAAACGTCTGTGGGAATAGTTTTTCATGGAATCCTGGCGTAATAAATCATTCCGAATGTAGGAAGTGGGATTTCAAGGCTTTTCTAGAAATGATACTGAATTAAGGGAAACAATTCTTTGAAAATTCCTTTCTCTACCCCAATCCATAGGATTAGAGCTTTGGGTCACAATTAGAATAAGGAGATGTAGATGAAGCTTTGTGTGCCTATTTGAAATCAAATTCCACTTTTTGCAGCATTTTGAACTTTTAAACTTTTTGTGTACTATTTGAATAGGCTAGCTTATTTAAAAAAAGATATTAGAAAATTTTCTTTGGGGGGGGGGAGGAGGTCCTAAACCTAAAAAAATGTTCTCTAGGTTTGAATTTATGACCTTTGCTTCGAGTTATTGGACGGGGGGTGGGTCCCACTCTTATGTAGAGCCATAATCACAATCTCACAATCTGTTTTTTTTTTCGAAATCACGCATGAAACAATTCTTTGGAATTTCTTTTTGAATCTCTCGAGAGATTACAATTGTAATCCTCGGGATTACAAAATAGGTTTGTAACTCGGAAAAGTGAGATAAAAATAGATAACTTTTTTTTTTCTTTTTTAAAAATCTAGGGTAATCATACCCAATAGAACTGATGGATCCAAGGGGCTGGGGGGACTCTGCTCCCCTCCCCCAAGATTTTTTCTGGCGCCCCCCGTCCTTGTTTTTTCCTGTTTTTTAATCTTTTAAATAAATGTGCAAATTAAGTCAATTATTGGCGCCCTTGTTACATTAGCACCCCCAAGATTTTGGTTATTCGCGCCCTTGTCACATTAGCCCCCTCCCCCCCCCCCCCCCCAAGATTTTGTTCTAGATCCGCCCCTGCTCAATAGCATGTTTTAAGCTGATTAATCTTGCGATATCATAGAAAGAATTCTTTTCACTCTTTTCACTTCTTCTTCTTTACTTGCTTTCTTCAGTTTTCACACGATTCTTAAGTTTTTGTTTTTTAGTATTTCATTATTTAAACGTTCAAATAAAAATCTCAAACTAAGAATTCATGTTTAAAACCTTTCTTCTACTAAAACTATTTATATTTAATTTCGAAATTTAGAAACTATATATATATATTGTATATTTAATTTGAATTATAGGCTTTAACTCAATTTCATTGATTTTACCCAGTTCAAATAGAAAACATCTAGCTAGGTAATCCGTGTGGAATTATCAAAAAGGTTTGTATAAAACCTTCTATTTTTTGAGAACCGGGTGCTGGTGCACAGGCGGTGCTGTTTGTGAGAGAATAAAAATAGTTAGCAGAGAGCTTCTTTAAAACCATCAACCAAGTTCACACGTGTGATATACATTTCAAGCCAAATTACTTGACGTATGCTAGAAACAGGAGTCTTTTACCAACCAGGGGGTAATTTACTCCTTATGTATCCATATCTCTTTCTTTGAGCAGGTATTTCCTTATTACCTAGTTTTTCTAATTCCTAACATTTTGCTTATTTTCCTGTAGAGAGCGTAAAAATTTACCCATGCCATTTAAACATTTGCCTCTCAATTACTTGGACTATCCGTCTTGGCTTAATCTATAATTAGCCATGTCTTTTTGCCTACTACAAAATACTTGATTTTCCCTTTCCGTTTTTCACTATTATTTTCAATCTTTACAGTTAGGGATGGATACAGAATTTGTGTTTGGGGGGAAAGGCATCAACGAAACTGGTTTCCCTACTGGTATTATTGCCCTTCTGCCCCTTGTGTCCCCGGATCAGCCCGTGTCCAGTGTCATATTGTTTTTACCTTAGAATACTGTTCCTATGCCGAGCTAGCTATACTCTTATGCCTAGAGCTGGCCTGGTACGTGTTTATGCATCGAAGTTTAGCCAAAGTATAGCCAAGCAGAAAGTTTAGGAAGTTTAGCCAAGCAGCACTTACAACGCTGCTCATGATTCCCGTTTTTTAGCGCAGATGAATTACACGGACACTGCACAATTTTGAATCCGAGACACCAAGTTCCAGACCCTGGAACTGTAGTTTTGGCTGCAATTTGTGTTAGCCAAACATTTAATCCCCTCTATGGCTCAATATCGTATGATTCGTCTTTGATCTCATTATCCCCCTCTTGTTTTGTTTTCAAGAGCTTGATTTATATGACCAAACCGTCAAAATTCAGATAAACCATAATCTTTGAGATTATGTTTCTCATAATCTCAAAGATTATGAGAAACAGATGTGTTTGGAACTAAAGTGGATTCTGGAGATGAGTCAATTCAATACATCTTTTCCAAGTCATCAAAGTCCTGGTATAAGCATCTCCAAGTAAAAGCACAAACTTAATTGTAAAACTGAAATAAAAACAGTAGTTGTATTTAATTTATGGATAAAGTTTCAAAGGTCTTGGTGTCCAAAATAAACTATATTTAATTAGGTGTTTATTTGATCTGGTAAAATAATGTGATATTATTCTACCCAGTATGTCATTTTGTTTTTTTTAGGTGGATATCTAGATTTTGTACTTTTTTTGTATTTAGTATATTAGCAGGTTTAGTATATTGCATTTTTTTTGTTGGTGTTTTGTTCGCAGAAAAATTATTTCCTGACCATGCCGCCTTACGGGGGAGACTTTGTTAAAATTGATTGTTTATGTTATGAATTTATTGTTATTAATCTATATTATTGCATTATTATGAAGTGGAAATAAAATCGTATCTTTTCTTCTATACCAGAGGATGTAGACTAGGGTGGTCACAAAAAATCAATGTTGGAATTTTTTTGAGGGGACCCCCCTAAAAGCTGCCAATTGGCTAAGAATTGAGATTGGTGAAGTTTAAGCTCAATCGGATAAGGTTAACCCGTGCCTCATCAAGGTTGAATTTTTAACTTTTTATAAAAATGGATTTTTTTTAAATAAAATACCTAACAATATTGCAAGATTTAATTACATCTGCTGTCCAAATTTTGCCTAATTTATTTTCTCAATTGGTACATAAAAAAGAGTGTTGTTAAAACTGTTTTCAAAGTAAATACAGCAACAATCCAAATTGAAAATGATGGATTGAGGAGATAAGAAAAGGAAAAAGGTATAGAGAACAAGAAGAAATAATGTTCAAAATTTTATTATTTAAAATATGAAAAAGAAAGCATTATAAAAGAAAGAAGTACAATTAATTATCAGATTAAGGTGGTAATGGCTGAGATAACGTGGCTTTTGAATAGTCAGGAAATATTTTTCGACATTCCGATACAACTTGTAACAGAAACTGACGTTGTTCTTCGTCTTTTGTCAAATAGGAATTGAAGTCTTGGATTAATTTTACCCCTCTTTCAGCTGCGTCATTGACAACCTTAAAACCGTTCACTATTTTTTTTGCTTTTAAGTAATGTGCATTTTCACACCATATATTAGGATCCGTATTTAAAAATTCTGTATCAATTTCAAATCTTTTGAAAAAATTTAGAGTTCGATGAGAAACAAAAAAATCAATATCTTTGTCCAATAAATTATCCACTTGATGGAGACTGAGTTTTGCTTTCACATCCCTATTATCACATGTTTTTTTCTTCAATTGGAATTAATTGTAGACTTTTTACAGCCATGCTTGTTTTCACACTTTTATCTACATTTTCATTGAAGAAATAAAATGCGACTTGCTCAGAATTGAGGTACCACAAAGGATTTATCATTTTAGACAGTGCCTTGTCTGCAAGTTTTTTATCGATTTCTCTATATTTTACAAGAGATTTTAAAAATTTTAGGTCTTGGTCGGGGGCCAAAGTGGGCTTGGGGGCGTTGAACCACGCTTTTACATAAATGCTTATTAAAAATAAACAAATGTCAGTGATAGTTTTTTCTTCTAAATTTGTTAATGTAAATTTATCCCAGAAAAGATATATTTTGATGCAGTAAATGGCCTTTGCCATCAATCTTATATTATGACTGGCACCAGGTACTTTGAAAAAAGTGTCTTTTGGGGGAGTACGTCCTAAAACAATTAACGAAAGTTGAATAAATTCTTTGTAATAATCCCTTATGATTAGGGGGGCACCAGCGAAACTCAGGTTCTCCGATGGTATTTGTCGCCCCTCTGGCACTATAATAAGTGCAAATGTTGACCCTCTGGAAGGAGGGCATGTGCCCCATCCCCTGGATCCGCCCATGGGTAGTACATTTTTTCAGGCCCTGAAGAGTAATTCGAATTTTTTTCTACTATTGATGATAGTAAGAAAATTATTTTTTTTATTAATTTAACCAAGGTTGTAATCTTTAAAGTTTAAATCACTCATTAATGTATCAGAATAAGCCATTTTGCCCAATATCTTATCGGTATTGAAGTAGCGAAGCTCAATAGATATCGTAATGAATAATTCTTCGTCTGGAGACACACACAGTGACATTTCCAGGCTCTTCTTGGAATGATACACTTCAGGGAAAAAGATCTTAGAACATTTCCCTGTCTCAATCTTGGGGATTAGAATAGGCGTGTAATTTTAAGTATTGGATGTAGATAAAGCTGTAATAGGCACGTATAAAGATTAAGTAAGGATTAATACGAAGATGAAATTGATGGTAATCGTTCGTGAAAAGTTTTGTAAATTTTTTCTAAAGCCTTACTAAAATATGTTGAATAAACAAAATTCGGTCATTTCACGAAATGGCTGCTGGGGATTCACAAATAATTCAATATGGTTCAATTCTTTGTTATTCGTAATTTTTAAACGTAAGCATCTAGAAGCTAAAAAGTTAGATCAAGTTTTGTTTCAAAACAATTTTTACAAGCAAAACTGTCGAACGTACATGTTACGTCAAAAATGGCGCTATCATAACAATGGTACATCTTGATAGGTGTTTGGTTTACTAGTATATTGAGGATGAATAATGTTTGATGATTTTAGCATTTTAATTAGTACGCTAAGAAAAAATTTTGACCTGGAACCGTCCGAAAAGAATTTTTTGTGGGAGATTTTCAACTAGAATGAAATTGTATGAGAGGAATCTTCCTGGTTGGGAGGGGGGGGGGGGTTATTTTACGTGAGAATTACTTTCCATGGAGGGATTGTCCATTGAGAGAAGAAATTTTCCATGGAGTGGGGGCCGAATTTCCCCTCATTATTTAAAAACAATCAGAAATTAAATAAAAAAACAATTTTTTCAACTGAAAGTAAAGAGCGACATTAAAACTTAAAAAGAACAGAAATTATTACTTATATGAGGGGGGCTGGCCTCTCCTGAATACCTCGCTATTTATGCTAAAAACAAAAAAATTAGCGTGAAGAACGAGGTTTTGGGGAGAGGCCAGCCCCCCTCATATAAACAAAAATTTCTGTTCGTTTTAAGTTTTAATGTTTAAGTTTGTCCTTACTTTCAGTTGAAAAAATTTTTCTTTTTTTTAAATTTAATTATCATATTAAGGATGTTAGGGATAAAGTATATCACTGCGAAAACATATTTCCTAAAGATTTGGTAGTTTTACACAAACGTTTTGGGTATTTTGGGATGATCGTCCAAGAATATGTGCCTGGTATGTCGCAGCCCATTTGTTTCTGCAGATTTCCTGAAATATTTTGGTATCAGTTGGTTTTGATACAGCCCTTGGTTAATCAATAACATTTTTTCATAGAAAAGGGGTTTTTATTAGATAAACAAATGTACAGCAAACCCAAAGTTTATAAACTTGTATGGTTAAATATCATCCTTTACAAAAACCTACTTAGTCACTACCAGCCATCCTTATCCCCCCCCTTCAAAAAAAAAATAAAAACAAAATAATCGAATATATAATAAATATTGATGACCTAGCGGGATGCCGAAGACACAAAACTATTCGTCTACTTAATCTTCTCCCCCGTTGGGAGGATACCGTGTGATTCAAGGTTGTTTTGCTCGTATGACAATTTATGCATCTAGCGAATGGAAAGGTACATTTTTTTTTCTTCCTTCACTTAACTTTAGTCTCAATGGGATTCACTTTTATTCACAAGGTGATAACATTGTGAATAAAATGTGATACAATGTGATAACATCTTTAATTCTTGACCTAACGTCAAGAATTAACGGACAACATTAACTTTTTTGGCCCATATTGTCGTTTTGCAGCATGAAATGGCTGAAAACCGTATTTGCGACCGATATCTTTTTTTTCAATAGAAAGACAGTGGCAAGGGGAAATGAGGAGTATAATAAATGTAAAATTTAACCGTATTGTACTCGTATACAGATAGAGGGTTTTTGAACACTAGCCCCTTTGAAATTTCGATATTTCTACGATTTTTCCTATGTTTTGATATGTCTCCTGTATAATTACAGGAAACGCATCTAATTTAGATTTGTAAGGCTAACGCTGGCAAATCAAATCAAACTTATTCAATCTAAATTGTATTATCAATGTAAACTGTAAACTTATTCAGTCTAAATTGTATACAATCTATATTGTAGTCTATTTTATCTCAATCTAAATTGTATTTAATTTACAGGTGCCTCAATCCTGTTTTGAATGGGGCTACAATACTTAGCTCTGGGAAAGAGCTTTTCCTTGAAACGCTTGAAAATCGCCAGGAAATACGACAAAAACGGCGATTATTCTCTACTGAAAGCGATATAATTGCAGCAATCCGAATTGTGGCTGAATGGCTTCAGTCGACATCGAATCTCTCTAAAGGTGAATTACTGCAAGAGATGGCGCTTGACGTTGCTTCATTGGAATTCATTTTTGGCGTTTCAAATTTGATGAAGGAGCACCTCATAGAGGCCAACTTAGTATATTCGTTTGAAGAAGTGGATGGCCCGCATCTGAATGTGAACAGTAACAGTGAAGAAATAGTTCTTGCTGCGTTTTTGTGTGGTTTCGAGAAGAATTTAGTTCGTGTCAAACATGGCATCCCTGAAAAAGGCCAGATTAAAAGAGATATGAAGATATATACTTCTTCGAAAGGACGTGTATTTCCAACATCAGATTTTGTTAGCGAGAAACCCAGCAGTGACTTGCTGTTCTATTTAGGTGCCCTTGACCAGCCACATGGAAAAACAATTTTTGACGTCAATGAAATTTCACCAATGACCGCGCTTCTTTTCGGTGGAAATTTTTTTAAATTTGAAAAGGACGTGGGTTTTACGCTTCTGAAGATAAATGGATCTGAAGATGTCTCTCTACGACTAAGAAATGAGTGAGTATGGCTTATATTTATTTTTTGTTCTGGCTGTTATATATATATATATATATATATATATATATATATATATATATATATATATATATATATATATATATATATATATATATATATATATATATATATATATATATATATATATATATATAATATTTAAAAATAAAAACATTTTGCCAATTTTGGGCTAAATTTTTATTAAATAAATTAAAATGTTGATTCTAAAGCTATATGCTGATAATTATTCATGTCCGGAGGGGTGGAGGGCAGTTGACTTTCTTCAACCTTTTTCGGGTTCACCAAGGGTAACCTCGAAATATCAAATAAAGTTCTTTTGAAATTATATCTTATTAGGATGTTTTAAAACTATAGAAAAATTTGTTTGAAAAGTTTTTGTTACAAATTATTCCATAAAGGTATTTATAAAAATGAACTGTCAATTTTAGAAAATGAAAACTAAAAATTCCCCAGTGAAATGTTCCATGTTTGGGATTTCTGAACGAATTAAAGAGTGGTCGGTCTGACGGACAATAAAGTCATTCATTCATTCAATTAAGTAGGTTTTGCCTGGCAAATTCGAAAATATCCGATTTTTTATATTTCCAAAGGGGTAAAGGCCTTTCTCAGAGGTGTCTCGCGTTACAAAGATATTGTAAATTGTAAATATCCATTTAAATTACAGTTGTAATTTTCTGTACGTTTGAAGTGTTAGAAATTTTGTACATACTTTTTTTCAAGATAGATGACTGTTTTTTTCTAGGTTTATATAGTTTATAGAGATATATCCATGCAAAATTTCCCACATTTAGAATTTCCAAAGTTTTACTTCGCATATTTTGTTGGAAAAGGATCCAGTGAAAAGTCATAGGCATTCAAGTTTTGGATGAAATTAGTATAAGAATTTAGCTACAAGCCGCAAAGTTTGTTTGGTGTTTCTCTAATCAAAAAGTATTGTCAAAATCTTCTCCATGTCACCGTTCTCCCTTTCAAGACATCTATGGCAAAGAGTAGCCAATTGGAAACTGACAAATTATGAATCTTTGGGAACTAATATGGTTCCCAAGTCTCATACCATTTAAAACTACTGGCACTGCTGGACACACTTGTTGCATTGTAATTCCTGAGCAGATCTGATCTATGTGCAGCCTCACTCAGCAGAAACGAAAAAATCGAAAACAATCTGTATTTAATTTTGTTAAAATCAATGTTGTCATTAAAAATCTAAGAGTATTTGGATCTACCCTGATATTGTCAAAAAGTGGGGCATGCACTTTTTTTTTTAATAATTTAAACTTTTAAACTGTGGTCATATAATAATTGCCGTCCTGGCTAGGTGGACGGGCGTTGGGTTGAGAATTCTTTGTCCAAGGGGCACGAGTTTGATCCCTGGCGTGGCCAGTTATTTGGTTTGGGACAAGGGTCAGTGGTGTGGCTCTATAAGCTCAGCCAGAGTCGACCCAGCTCTAAATGGATACCTTGATAAATCTGGGGAAGGTTAGCAGGAAGGGTGTTCGAGCTGGCCCCCCATCCCCCATTGCACTTCCTAGCTGAAGGGCCAAGAAACGGAGATCAGCACCGCCGGTTTGGACCTTAAGGGTCTAGTGCCGTCATACTTACTTTTTTTTTACTTACATATAATAATTAATTATATACGGGTAACTGTCAAATTAGCACTCTGTCCGATGTAGGTTGCTCCAAGTACGAAAAACTGACAAAACAGGAATCGTTGATCCTTTGCCTTTGGTCTTATAGAAATGAAAAACTACCCCACTGACTTTGCAGTGCTACCCTGCAGAACTAGAAACATTCAAGACAAACTTTATGGTATTTGCTGAAATTTTAGATTAACAGTCAACATGTTTTTGAATTAAACTTTAAAATTTTTTAGAGTAGGAAAATTCCATTATTTTCGAAGAGTTTTGGGATGTTGGAGCATGCAGAGTATTGGCTAGCTAAAAATGTAATACAAATATATACAAATTGATGCGTTCTATTAATGCATTAATTAATTTATATTGTGCTGCTAATGCATATTTTAGCCCATTGGCATGAGCGGCCCTTATTGGGCCAATGTAAAATGATAAAAAGATTAAATAAAATAATACTGCTGATTTTTATGTTTAGGTTTAATGATAGCGCCAGACTGTGTTTTTTTCAGAGGTACAATTAGGTTTCCTCTTCTATCTCTTTCTCATATACTCTTTGTTCTGCATCAAACCGTTTACTGAATATGCTGTTCCATTTTTTGGAGGACACCAAAAACTTGTAAAGTTCAGCTGGAATGCCTTTAAAGTCCCGCTTCGAGGACAAGTGTCTCTTGCAATAATTTTGCAAAACCCCTCAGCTGCTCGAGATGTGTTTTGACGTGGCAGGCATGCTGGTATTTACTAGTATATTTATACCCTCCTTATGAAGAAATTTCCAGTATGATCCGTGTCAGAGTTGAGGTGACACGAGCTGTTTTTTTCTTTAACTTCCCTTGCATTGACTCTGCCCATGAGGAGGCTTGTAGGTTGGAATATTTGTCAAAAAGCTTTGATCCGATTATAAGCTTATGCTTTGACACGGTGATTATTGGTTGAATGTTTTTTTTTAAATAATCGTTCGGTGAAACTTGTCCGTACCAGCTATCCATCCGCCAGCATGTATTGAAGGCTGGTGTTCTCCGAGATGACATCATGAGTCCCATTTCTTTGAATGTACCAATGATATTGGAGACACCTTAGCACACTCTCGAACTGCGTTGCCGACGAAATAACAATTCATTTAGCCACGTTGAAAAATAAAGGTTTATTGATGGTACAATATCTTTTCAAGTGGATGACCTAGAGATTATGAAACAGTTTTATATCTGCAATATCCATTTTGAAGTGAAGCTACTGATTTGCTTATCAACCGATCGAAGAACTCCTGCCATCATCCTGACTTCATCTTGAAGATCGAACGCATTTTGAAAGTGGAAAAACTTCGATTAATGCTGCAGAATTCATGACTTGGGTATTTGTTAAGGCGCCAATCTGGATGCAACCTATTCTGTCAGATCTGTATCTATCGCATGAAAATACTGAAGAACGATCTTTTGCTCCACCTTGCCGTTTCCTTCAAGCTCGATCATCCCTCTGTATACGTAAATACTTTATAAGACTCCATTGCTGAGTCTGGTCGCTCTTTTTTCCTGGCAGTCCTGAGACTCACTGGACGCTGCTGTTGAGGATTTGTGACAAGGGTCCTAGAGAAGGCTTTGACATCTCGGAAGACCTCTTTCTACCTATACAGGTGAATTTTGACGGGTACTGAATGACAGTCTTCTACAAATTATCCGCTCATCTTCTGTGGGTTTCTCTCTTATTGCGCCACCATTTGTGAAGGTAGCAAGACAATAATAGGGGCACAAAACTTTGCTCTGTGTTTGAAGGAAACACAAATACCTAGGAAAGAATGTATGTGCTGCAGAGCCATTTGGAACCGCTAGCCAAAGGAGGGGGGGGGGTCACTTGTTTAAAACCATTATGTTAATTCCTTCAAGTAAGGTTCAACCGATGCATAAAACTTGTCATCGACTGGGTGAAGGACCTGTACAAATAAAGCTGATACTCTTGATGTGCCATACGCTTCAAATTAAAAATTTATTATATATGTAATTTTAAAACACAATCTTAACTTATGATGGGGATCAGATGATGATTAAGTGGGAAATTGGGAAATAAGTATATTGGAAAAGGAATTAGAACTAAGGATCATATAGCCTAGTATTGGTTATTGGGAAGTATATAGAAGTTATCAGGGGGATTTTTCTGGTAGTTTGAGGGAGGGATGGATTGGAGGTTACTTAGGAGGATCTTTCCATGGAGGAAGTTTTCATGGGGGAAGGGACATTGCTGTGAAGGGGGTACCAGATTTTTCTGCATTATTTAAAAAACCAATCATAAATTAATTTAGAAGAAAACAATTTTTTCAACTGAAAGTAAGGAGCAACATCAAAACTTAAAACGAACAGAAATTATTAGCCTACGTATATGATTAGCTTCGCCCCCCTAGTCATTACCTCGCTCTTTACGCTGAAGTTTTTTGGTACTTTCATCAGAGCTATTTATTCTAATTAATGAGGTCATTCTTAAAGAATTGGAACAAAATTTGAACTTTAGCGTAAAGAGCGAGGTATTGACTTGGGGGTGAACCCCCTAATATACGTAATAATAAAATTAATACGCAAATTTTGTTTTAATTATTCATGTACGATAAGCCAAAATCAAAGCTGCATTAGTTCAAAAACTTTCATGAATTATATAAAAAAAAAGTTGTAAAGGAATGTAAGGAGCGATATTAAAACTTAAAACGAACAGAAATTATTCCGTATATGAAAGAGGCTGTTCCCTCCTCAACGCCTCGCTCTTTACGCTACATTTTAACTCTGTCTCACAACTAATTTTTTTAAACAATAAAAAACTTCAGCGTAAAGAGCGAGGTGTTGAGGAGGGTGCAACCCCTTTAATATACGGAAAAATTTCTGTTCGTTTTAAGTTTTAATGTCGCTCCTTAATTTCAGTTAAAAAAAAACTTGTTTTTTTTTCTTTAATTTCTAAGAAAGGACTGACTTTTTTTTATTGCTTTTTTTCAAGCTTTTTGGTCAGTCTATCCAAAATGGCTTTTTAGATGTTTTTGCTTTGATGTCTTTTGGGACCACGGGGATATCTTGGGACATAGGGTGGATGGAGGCCCTTTGATCTATTTTTCACCTAAAAACAATGTAATATCTTTGATCGGACGAGCTTTTCTCGACCTTTCACGGTCATCCATTTTGCACAATGAGCCCGATCATTGACGTAACGTCTTTTGAACTACTGTAGTTGACTTCTACGAATATTGTCTCTGTATTTAGAGAAGAGATTCCTATCTTAATGCTTTTATAAGAATTGACTTCCAAATGTGGGTGCATTTTTTAGACTTATCGACCATTCTGTCTATAATAGCAATTTTTATTCTGTTTTCTTGTAGTGTCACGACGGTATCTTGGGGACAAAAGGTGGCTGGATGCCCTTTGATCTATATTCAGCTAAAAACAATATTCGATCTTAATTTGTCATCAAAGACCTTCTCTCAGCATTTTGTGATCACCCGTTCTGCATGATGAGGCCAAGCGCTGAAATAATGTCTTCCAAATTACTGCTGCCAATTTGTAGCAATGCTGTCTCTTCATTTAGAGATGAGATCCTTATCTTACTACTTCCCTAAGAAAGAATTTAGTGAATTGGTTGCATTTTTTTCTTGGCTTTTTCAACGTTCTGTTCAAAATAGATGTTTAGAAATTTTTCTCGGATGTCTTCCGGGGGGGGGGGGGGGGCACAGGGTGGCTGGATGCCCTTTGATTTTTTTTTCACCTAAAAACAGTCTTGTATTTCAATTTTTGACCGAGTGAGCTTCTTTCAAATCTTTATGATCATCTATTCTTCATGATGAGATCAAACATTGTCATAACATATTTGAATTAATTCAGCCAGTTTTGACCAATCTTGTCTCTGTATTTAGAGAGTATGTTATAGAGAGTATATCTATCTAATATATATCTAATATATCTTTGTAATATAATTTGTCTTTATATAGTTATACAATATAGTAATATATCTTTGATATATCTAATAGTATATCTAACATATCTTAAATATATTAGAGTATATCTTACTAATTTTAAAATAAATGTCCTCGTAAGTTGCACTCAAAGAAATCATTTCCAATTTAATTCCTTTTACTGAAGAAATTTGGTCTCCTTTCAATTTCACGCGTCTATAAAAAAGATCGTTGATTTACAAAGGTTGCTTTATGCCGTCAGAAAAAAATTGAAAAGTTATTTGTTTGGCAAAGAAAAGAAATTGAGTTGACTTGCTATTATGAGGCAAGCAATATCGCAGGCAATGCTTAATTAAGATCCTTTACCAGTTTTTGTATGAGGAGGCACGGGATGCCGTGAGTATCTAAGGCCTTGAGGAATGGCCGAGGAATCCTCGGAAATATATATATATATATATTATATATATATATATATATATATATATATATATATATATATATATATATATATATATATATATATATATATATATATATATATATATATATATATATATATATATATATATATATATATATATATATATATATATTATATATATATATATATATATATATATATATATATATATATATATATATATATATATATATATATATATATCTGGAAAATGATAAAAATAAGAAATTAAAATTACTGGAAAAATGATAAAAATAAGAAATTGAGAGGAAGATACAGGTCTCAGCCCCTCCCCTCCCCTCATTATGTGTCTGGGTAGCTTGCCGTCGCCGATATTAGGAATATAATCATTGGTTGTATTTTAACATACTTCTCATGTAAAGTACCATATTTCTGCTTCTCCATCTTTTTTGCCCCATTGGTTAATTTAATTGTCATTTTATTGAAATTATGTGACAACTCTGCTTTGGTGGAAGTGCAGGTTTGTGAATTGGAGTTTTGGAACTTCTAATGTGAATTCTTCTAGTTTTCAGGATTTAATTCGGCATCCAAAGTTAAGGTAGATGTTTGTAGTATCTCAAGTTTTAGCTCTTAAATTGTTTAGAATGAAAACTTGAAAACGAAATTCACAGTTCAAACAAACAAAAAAGAATAGCTTGAAACGAACTGGAAAACTTAAAACGAACAGAAATTTTTCCGTATATAAAAGGGGCTGTCCCCTATTCAACGCCTCTCTCTTTACGCTAAAATTCTTAGACTCTGTCTCACAACTTTAAAAAACTTTATTTTAACACAATAAAAAACTTTAGCGTAAAGAGCGAGGCGTTGAATAGGGGACAGCCCCTTTTATATACGGAATAATTTCTGTTCGTTTTAAGTTTTAATGTCGCTTCTGACTTTCAGTTAAAAAAATTTGTTTTTTTTTATTTAATCTGGTTAATGTCGACATTCACCGGTGAATGTCCGAAATTCCTTTTTCTCTACTTGGATTCATTTAGCTTTGCGAGTCAGCTTTTTCAGTCTTATGCAAGCTATGATGGTAAAAGTTAAAATTAGGTTAGGTTAGATGATGTTAGTTTAGGTTAAATTTGGTTATAAATATCTGAAATAGGTTAAAAACCTAACTTAAACTAGCCTAATCAACCCTAATCTAACCTAACCTGTTATCATCAAACCTAGCATTAAACTGAAAAAAGTTGACTGGCAACACTGACTAAATACAAGGAGAAAAAAAGGTATTTCGGACATTCACCGGTGAATGTCGACGTTCACCAATTTTGGACCTCACGGTAACATCGTTTCTAAATATTATTCGTGTTTATCGCTGAAAAGAATTTACTAAAAATCGAAACATATTTTTTTGTAAAAAAAATTATAGTTTAAAACTATAGTATAATAGTATAAAACTATAAAACTATAGTATAAAAATAAATAATAGTATAAATAAATAAATAATAGTATAAAACTATAGTAAAATAGTATAAAATCATAGTATAAAAATTACAGTTTAGGTTGGGTGCTTTCATTATATCTACCAATTATTCTTGGGAGTAAAATTTTCTACTAAATTCCCTGTTATTATGTGTGGGTTGTATCCTGTCTGCATAAGTATGTCAAAGTAAATTAGTTCCAAACTGTAAGACCCGTCTCTTTAGCATAACTTGACTAACAGCTTAATTTTCCCCAAACTTTGAAATAAGTTTGCAGTGAAAGCCTTTCCACAAATTTTGAAAGTTTGTCAATAGAATCTACTTTAGCTGAGACTGTTTCTATGTAACTACGACAAAAAGTTACTCTGCTCTGTCGCCTTTGTTTTTAATTAAACAAGAAAGGATTAAAAGTTTTTTAAGAGATAGAAGATTTTGTGCTTTTACTGTAGTCTAGAAATTATAGCAGACAGAAAAGGAATAAGAAATTTTGTAATTTTTCTTTATTTTCTATAGAACGGTCTTTATAGAACGCGTTGTCGTAGAAACTTCAAAAAGGGCACATTCGATTTGAAATTGAAATGGCTAGTGCCCTTTTTAATAGTCGAAAGTGATTGGAAGACAACCAATACCCCTTCCACGCCCACCGTTTCTATACTTTCTAACAGGCTAATTTCACAGTCTTGCCTGCTGATTAATTTTGTTAATTAGCCTTTAAAATAACGGCTTTGAAATTAAGAAAATGTTGTTTTTTTTTAACATGGTTAAACAAATTATATCTTTTATATTAATTTTGTATGCTTAATTTTAGTTGAAATTGAAGTTTTTATTGTTTTTTTTTTTGGAAGAGTAGTTCTATGGAAAGTTTCCCTCGAGAGGCTTCTGAAGGAGCCCTTGGAACATTGAACAGTATTTCCTAAATTGTGCTTTTCCGTTCTTTTTTATTTAAGTATTTTATGTTTGCAAAATTAACAAAACTACAAGTAACACAGATTAAGTAATAACCATATAAGTAATCATATCAGTCGAGAATCAGTAATCATAAAAATTAAATTTACAGTAAATTCACTGTTTTTTCTTTACTGTCGTTTCTTGTTTTCCTGCCTCACGGTTATTCCAGTTAGGTATATTTTTCTTTTTCTATTCGTTTCCTCCCAAACGCTATTGCACTATTGTGCGTAAATGTTAGGAAAGTCTGGAGAGATACCTACCCCCTATTATGCGTTGGAAAAAATCAGAATAAAGAAAAGCGTATGCCGGTACTTTCGCATTATCAAGGCCTCTTGGCTTAAATGCTATAGACTCGCAATGATAAAACCCGTTTTGTGACGTCTTATCTGTTGTATAGCAGGCAATGATAGTAAGGTTTTCATTGCGTATACGATATTAAACATTTTTTTTTTTGATTTTAGGGGAGGGGAAAGATACCTAGGTTAGGTTAGGTTACGTATTTAATACATGCAATGCTTTAACCCCCCCCCCCCTCCCCCTAATGTGCAAATATATAGCCCAAATTTGTTTCTAAACTATTATATACTCATCCTGTTCATTTTATTTCATTAGCATTAACCAAACTTGACTATTTAGAGAGGCCCGGATAATGCGAAAGTACCCGTATGTTTCCACCTCTGTAGACCACAAGGCTTCATTTATGGCCTTTAAGGTTTACGTTCCCTATGCAGTTTTTAGTATGTAATTTTTGTGCTCTCCTACGGTTTCAATCTTTCAACAAGAGACAGCAATTTTGAAATCACTCCATAGCCGAAATTCAAGTCTAAGCATTCGCTGAAATGTATTTTAAAATTTAGTGTATGGTACATGGTGTTTTAGACTGAAAATACGTTGAAAATGGGTTGAAAATTGTTGAAAAAAGGACAATTTTTCTACTTTTAGGTAAGTTTAGATCCTTCCCCAAGACAAAGTCTACGTAATATCATAATTCTGGCCTGGTCAAAGGCTAGATCTGAGACCATTGAATCCAATTATATAAAAATCTTACCCTTTTGGTGCAAGTTACACCTTCAGGCTGGCTGCAAAAACTCTCCTGGCAGAGGGAACAAATCCGGGTTGCAGTGGTAGCTAGCAACTTTGTTAGAGACGATCATGTCCCGTAGTAAAAAATAGCCCATAACTCCTAAAAAAGACTCTGATGGAAACACAAATCACACTATTAGAATCGCCTTTTCTGAAACCCCTACATAGGAAAACTTACAGATCTTTGGCTTGAATAACGAGGAAAATTCATTTTCCTCATGACAAGAAAAGTGGCTGCAAGAACGATATTCTGCATCGATGGCATCTTTTTGTTCCGAATTTTTTCTTTGCAGCTAGCTGGGCATGGCTCATTTTATAGGAAATTGATGTATTTTAAAAACCTTTCGTAATTACCAAAAATAATTTCAAAAATAGGATCAATTTTCTACGAAAAACTGTTTTTTTCTTTAACACTGTAGTAGCAAATTTTATTAACATCTTTTTGCTTACGAAGATAAAAATAGGATTTTTACATTATAAAAGCATATAGATATAGTTGTATGGAATGCAGCAATTTTTTGTATGGTTTTAACAAAAAATCTGATTTGTCAATCGAAACTAGAATAATTCCTGAAAATTTTAAATAAAATAATTTTATTTCAACTCTCAGTTCAAAGTTATAATTGTCTCCTGGAACCAAACTTTTTTTTGGCTTAACTCATAAATAAGTATGGGCACTATTCTGATTTTCTGAAGATACAGAAAAAAAATAAACTGGGCTTTAATGAAACAGAACAGAAACAGACATGTCAATAAAAAGACAGAAGACCTGTTTCTTTTCTGTTTTACGATAATAACAGAAAACAGCTGTTTTGGAATACCTAAATGTTGAAGAAAAAACAATCTAAATGATCAGTTTTGGCCAATTATCGTAAATTTAACGATAACATCAGTTGTTCAAGCCTTTAAGCTTATCATTTAAAAATTGTGCTTTCCCCTTGTTTGGACATTGTCCGGCCACACTGCTTTCGCACGAAATGATCTGCAATCAAAAATGCATGTTCGCTCGACACACTAGTAGTACTACACAAAGAGGCTTTAGAGCGGTTTCTGTCAGCTCTAGAAAGATCTCTTAGTTTGGGTCCATAAAATGAATTGGTCTCCAATATGAAAACATTAACCTTTTAGTTGCTCATTAACTTCTCGTCAGTATTGCCACTTGCCATGGGTAGTGCTTTTTTCTGTCGGTAACACTTTTGAGAAAAGCTAGTACTATTGCAGCATTTTTTCCGCAAAAAAGAACAGTTTTTCTAATATAGGGATGAAACATTGTCTGTGCACACAAATAAACCCATCCTTTTTTTCTTTATGGTTAGTTTCTTCCATTTTCTTGTTCCAAAAATACACTTTTATGTTTATAGAGCATCTCCTCGAACATCCCGGAAATGCATACTAGTTATTTGAGGCCTTTCGAAAATAAATTAATTTCCAGCATGAAATTACGCAGTCAGCTCAAAGTCATTAGTATTTAAGCATAGCATATAGTTGATTTGGGAGGGGGTAGTTTTCCCCTTCAGACCATGCTTTCTCCTCATCCCGCCCTGATGTTTGGACGCCGTCTCAAACAAAAGTATGAAAGAAAAAAATGTAAGGTGAAATGACACTTCTTACTGCCAATTCAAAAATTTTCGTTACGTCGCTATGTCCAAATGAGGGAAAGCACAATTTTAAAGAATGATGTGTGTACATTATTGTGTTTGATATTTGTGTGCACAGACAATTTTTCATCCCTGTTTTTCGCCCCAGTTAACGTCTTCATATTGGAGAACCATTCATTTTATGGAACCAAACTAAGAGATCTTTCTGGAACTGCCAGAAACCGCTCTAAAGCCTCTTAGCGTAGTACTGCTAGTGTGTCGAGCAGGCAGCCATTTTTGATCGCAGATTATTTCGTGCGAAAGCAATATGCCCGGACAAAGTCCAAACGAGGGGAAAGCACAATTTTTAAATGATAAGCTTTAAGGCTCGAGCAATAGATGCTATGATTAACTTTTTGATAATAAGCCGAAAACTATCATTTACGATTTTTCTCTTTAACATTGTTCGAAAAACAGCTGTTTCAACTGCAGCTTTTTTTTTATGAAAACAGCTGTTTTCTGTTTTTATAAAAAAAATAGAACAGAAACAGAAATAGGTCTTCTCTTTTTTGTTGACCTGTTCTGTTTCTTCTGTTCTGTTTCATTCATACACTGTTTATTTTTTTCTGTTTCTTCAGAAAAACACAACAGTGCCCATGCTTAGTTCAGATTACCTGAAGTTATTATGTAAAATGCAAAAATATTTTTGGTGTCTGAGCAATAATTTTAATTTTTGTATTCCAACTTGAAAAATACCCTGAAGTTTTAAAATTAGTTTGGTTTTTTATTAGATTTAATCTACTAGATGCACAATTTATGGGTGGGTCTTCATAGATTGAAAAGATATTATGGTCTCAAGAAAACAAAGTAAAAGAAAAAATAACCGAGAAAAGTATCAGAGCTGAGGGATCGAAATATCTACTTTAAGAAAACAGAACTACAGAAAAAATACAGAAAAAAAATCCTGAAATATCAGAAAATATATCAGATTATGTATCGGAAAAGTCCAGGTTATAAGAAAATAAAATATGATAGAGAAAAACAAAGGGATTTAACAGACCAGGGGTATCGAGAAGCAAACATTGAGAGTTCCAAACCAAAGATCAAGGATCGTTATCATAATGATGATAATCGAAACAAGTATAAGAAAATAGTTGCTACCAGAATAATAGGTAGTTACTGGGGTGACAAAAACTATAATAATAATAATAAAAAAAAAAAAAAAATTAAAACCTATGTGAGGCTGTACCAAATAACCCATAAAGACAAAGTTCAAAAGTACATCCAGAAGTCCAAAGAGATTGCAAAAATCTTCGTAAATTGATTATGTAATGGATCGGTCTAGTTAGTTATAAATAGGAACTATGTAAGAGTAATCGGTATCAAGGCTGTAGAGATGGCTCAAACCTGGTTAAGAATAAACCATGGCACATATACCTTAAGGGGTCAAACTGAATTCAAACTAGATTGCTGAGGTTGGTTTAGATCGGAAGAAAAGGTTAATAGAAAGCCTTTTATATTATACCCTACAGTCTCAGCAGAATGTCTTAAAACAAACGCCGCTTTCTCATGGCACAGTCTTTTTGGTGATTTAAGAAGAGTGCTAGAACTCTTAATTTCCGTTCAAATGAGCTCTCTCCGGATTTTCTAGGACCATCAGTTCAATACTATCGCTCCTGTGGGAAAAAAGTATAAAAAACACACATCCTGATATTTCTTCTGGGAAAATTTCAGTTTTTTGTAT
>NC_142805.1:7450668-7452332 GCF_049724085.1 Artemia sp. Qi Xiang Cuo
AGAAAAAATGTTCAATGTCCCTTTAGTACCTACACAATTAGACTAAAAATGAAGATATTTATGCAGAGTTTCAACTAACTATGGCTAAGTTTACTAAAGACAAGCTATTTTCTTGCGAAAACACACAAAATCAGAAAAAATGTTCAATGTTCCTTTAGTACCTACGCAATTAGACTAAAAATGAAGATATTTATGCAGAGTTTCAACTAGCTATGGCTAAGTTTGCTAAAGACAAGCTATTTTCTTGTGAAAACAAACAAACTCAGAAAAAATGTTCAATTTTGCTTTACTACCTAAGCAATTATTCTAAATATGAAGATATTTATGGAGAGTTTCAAGGAGCTATGGCTAAGTTTGCTAAAGACAAGCTATTTTCTTGCGAAAACACACAAAATCAGAAAAAAATGATCAATGTTCCTTTAGTACCTACGCAATTAGACTAAAAATGAAGATATCTATGCAGAGTTTCAACTAGCTATGGCTAAGTTTGCTAAAGACCAGCTATTTTCTTGTGAAAACACACAAAATCGGAAAAAATTATCATTGTTCCCTTAGTAGGCTACCTACACAATTAGACTAAAAATGAAGATATTTATGCAGAGTTTCAACTAGCTATTACTAAGTTTGCTAAAGACAAGCTATTTCCTTGTGAAAACACACAAAATCAGAAAAAAATATCAATGTTCCTTTAGTACCTACGCAAATAAACTAAAATTGAAAATATTTATGAAGAGTTTCAACTAGCTATGGCTAAGTTTGCTAAAGACAAGCTATTTTCATGAGAAAACACACAAAATCAGAAAAAATGTTCAATGTTCCTTTAGTACCTACACAATTAGACTAAAAATGCAGATATTTATGCAGAGTTTCATCTAGCTATTGCTAAGTTTGCTAAAGACAAGCTATTTTCTTGTGAAAACACACAAAATCAGAAAAAATTATCAATGTTCCTTTAGTACCTACGCAATTAGACTAAAAATGAAGATATCTATGCAGAGTTTCAACTAGCTATGGCTAAGTTTGCTAAAGACAAGCTATTTTCTTGCGAAAACACACAAAATCAGAAAAAATGTTCAATGTTCCTTGAGTACCAACTCAATAAGGCTCAAATTGAAGATAGTTATGACGAGTTTCAACTAGCTATGGCTAAGTTTACTAAAGACAAGCTATTTTCTTGCGAAAACACACAAAATCCTAAAAAATGTTCAATGTTCCTTTAGTACCAACGTAATTAGGCTTAAATGAAGATATTTATGCAGATTTTCAACTATCTATGGCTAAGTTTGCTAAAGACAATCTATTTTCTTGCGAAAACACACAAAATCAGAAAAAAAAATGTTCAATGTTCCTCTAGTACCTACGCAATTAGGCTGAAATGAAGATATTTATGCAGAGTTTCAACTAGCTATGGCTAAGTTTTCTAAAGACAAGCTATTTTCTTGTGAAAACACACAAAATCAGAAAAAATGATCAATGTTCCTTCAGTACCTACTCAATTAGGCTAAAAATGAAGATATTTATGCAGAGTTTTAACTATCTACGGCTAAGTTTGCTAAAGACAAGCTATTTCCTTGCGAAAACACACAAAATCAGAAAAAAATGTTCCTTTAGTACCTACGCAATTAGACTAAAAATGAAGATATCTATGAAGAGTTTCAACTAGC